>NC_054832.1:54831432-55046432 GCF_018345385.1 Vulpes lagopus
GGAGAAGATAGTTGCAAATGACGTATCAGATAAAGGGCTAGTTTCCAAGATCTATAAATAACTTATTAAACTCAACACCAAAGAAACAAACAATCCAATCATGAAATGGGCAAAAGACATGAAGAGAAATCTCACAGAGGAAGACATAGACATGTCCAACAAGCACATGAGAAAATGCTCTGCATCACTTGCCATCAGGGAAATACAAATCAAAACCACAATGAGATACCACCTCACACCAGTGCGAATGGGGAAAATTAACAAGGCAGGAAACAACAAATGTTGGAGAGGATGTGGAGAAAGGGGAACCCTCTTACACTGTTGGTGGGAATGTGAAAAGGTGCAGCCACTCTGGAAAACTGTGTGGAGGTTCCTCAAAGAGTTAAAAATAGACCTGCCCTACGACCCAGCAATTGCACTGCTGGGGATTTACCCCAAAGATTCAGATGCAATGAAACGCCGGGACACCTGCACCCCGATGTTTCTAGCAGCAATGTCCACAATAGCCAAACTGTGAAGGAGCCTCGGTGTCCATTGAAAGATGATGGATAAAGAAGATGTGATCTGGGGATCCCTGGGTGGCACAGCAGTTCGTCGCCTGCCTTTGGCCCAGGCCGCGATCCTGGAGACCCGGGATCGAATCCCACATCGGGCTTCCGGTGCATGGAGCCTGCTTCTCCCTCTGCCTGTGTCTCTGCCTCTCTCTCTCTCTCTCTCTGTGACTATCATAAATAAATAAATAAATAAATAAATAAATAAATAAATAAATAAAAAAAGAAGATGTGGTCTATTTATACAATGGAATATTACTCAGCCATTAGAAACGACAAATACCCACCATTTGCTTCAACGTGGATGGAACTGGAGGGTATTATGCTGAGTGAAGTAAGTCAATCGGAGAAGGACAAACATTATATGGTCTCATTCATTTGGGGAATATAAATAATAGTGAAAAGGAATAGAAAGAAAGGGAGAAGAGATGGGTAGGAAATATCAGAAAGGGAGACAGAACATGAAGACTCCTAATTCTGGGAATGAACTAGGGGTGGTGGAAGGGGAGGAGGGCGGGGGGTAGGGGTGAATGGGTGATGGGCACTGAGAGGAGCACTTGACAGGATGATCACTGGGTTATTCTGTATGTTGGCAAATTGAACACCAATAAAAAATAAATTTATTATTATTAAAAAAACAAAACAAAACAAAACAAAAAAGAAATGATTTATTACCTGCTTCAGTGGGTATCACACATTATGCACCATGCCTGTAAATCCATATTGTCTAATATGGATTAAACTACACTAGATTCCTTTGATTAATATTTTCATACATGTCTTTTTTCTCTTTTTTTGTCTTTTTGCATTCTTATTTTATGAACATTTATTTTTATCTATACTCCTAATGCTTTAATTGCAACATTTAGTCCATTTATATTTAATATAAATACTTATATATATAATTATAGATACAAATATATAAAATTGCATAATTTGTTTCTTTTTATCTCACTTTTTTCCAAAATATTTGTATTAGCCTATTTCCCACTTATTTATTTATTATTTATTTAAGAAAGAAAGATTGAGCAGAGTGAGCAAGAACACAAGTGAAGGGGGAAGAACAGCAGGAGAAGAAGAAGCAGGCTCTCCACTTCACTAGCAATACTAGTATTTGGACCATTTTAATTGAATGTTTTTTTCCCTCTCTTTTATGTTAGCATGCCATTTATTTTAACTCTACGTTGTATATCCCAAAGATATAATTATTTTATTATTGTGTAATATATTCAACATTAATTTAAGCTGATCCATGTTTTCCCATTGTTCTTCATTCATTTCAATGTTTTCATGTTTCTAACTAAGATCATTTTCCTTCTGCCTGAAACATCTTCACTATCCTTTAAAAAAAAAATTATTTATTTGAGGCAGAGGAGTGGGAGGGGGAGGGGCGAAGGAAAAGGAGGAGCAGACTGCCTGCTGAGCAGGGAGCCTGATGTGGGGCTCCTTCTCAGGACCCTGAGATCATGACCTGAGCAAAAAGCAGACACCCAAGGGACTGATCTACCAGGCATCCCTTCATTATTCTTTTTAATGTAGTTTGCTTCTAAGGTTTGCCATTACTTTTTATTTCTTCTTCAATTTTTGAGAGAAACTCTTGTTGAACATGTAATTCTCTTTCAGCAGTTAAAAGGCAACATGAAACTGTTTATTATTTTGCAGTATTAGTTGTAAGAGGAGAACTACTTGTCTTATTGCTGCTGCTTTAAAAGTAATGTCATTTTATCCCTCTATCTCCTTTTAAATTTTTTAAATTTTTTTTTTTTTTTTTTTTTTAAATTTTTTTTTTTTTTTTTTTTATTTATTTATGATAGTCACAGAGAGAGAGAGAGAGGGGCAGAGACACAGGCAGAGGAAGAAGCAGGCTCCATGTACCGGGAGCCCGATGTGGGATTCGATCCCGGGTCTCCAGGATCGCGCCCTGGGCCAAAGGCAGGCGCCAAACCGCTGCGCCACCCAGGGATCCCCCTCTATCTCCTTTTAAAATGTATTCTTTGGTATTGTTTTTAGGTTTACATAGATTTTTTAACATATAGCTGCATATTTTTCATTGTTTCACAAATGATCCACCAGTATCTATTCAAATATATTTTCCGCTTTAGTTTCTCTCTGTCTTCTAAGGCAAGGAGACACAAATTATTGTGTCAATGACACAATATTATTTCTTATGCTTTCATGTGTTTTCTTTTCTCTGTGCTCCCTGAGTTTTGTCCTGGATATTTTCATTCCACTTATCTTTCAGTTCACTAATTTTCTCTTCTGCTATGTTCAATCTTCTGCTAAATCTTTTATAATTTTATAATTTCATTTTTAAATTTATAGATGCTCCATATATGTTTTATAAATCTGGTGACATTTTTCATCTATTTTTGGACATATTTATTACAGCTGTTTTAAATTCAATGACTGCTAACTCTGTTTTTATCACCTGTTTATTATTATTATTATTATTATTATTATTATTATTATTATTATTATTTATGTTCCTGGGTGTGTGAGGATGGTGTGTGCATGCCTGTTTCTTAGTATATCTAGTGATTTTTGGTTATGCTCTCCATATGATAAATAACAGAGATTTTTAATGTTAAGATCTTCCTCCAGAGAGAGTTTATTCTTTCCTCTCATGGTCTGATAAAGTTAGGTGTAAATTATCTTAATTCAGTGACTAATCATCTGATTAAAAGTTGAATTAGATTTTTTCCTAAGGTTTCATTCACCTATGGTTTACTCTAGCTCTCAGAACGCAATTCTCCAGGGATCCCAAATGAAACATTGTGCTACTTACTGAGGACCTTCTCTTTTAGCAGGTCCCAAACTAATTGTGTTTTCTCTTTTCTTGAGGTTGTACAAAGTTCCACCCCACTCTTCAGAAGAGTTTTACTTTAAATTGTAACGTCTTTTTATGTTTCAGTTTAAGAATTTGTCTATGCCAAGAAGCAAAATTGATAAATATAGAGTTTACTTCTCTCAACTTCATTTTTCAATCAATGTATTTTGGCTGCTTTGATAGCCCTGTTTCCTGCTACACCAGCCCTATATAATTGCCAAATTTTCTGCTTTTGTTAAAACCCTTTATGACTCTTATTCATAGGCTTTTGTTTCACTTCTTGGGATCCAGTGTAATGTCAATAATTAGCAATTATGCCAGGAGAAAATTGGCTTCTGATCTATAGATTCTCCTCTTTCTACATTTTTATTTTCCAAGAACATAGCCCCTCAAGTTCTTTTTTTTTTGCCCCTCAAGTTCTGATTGACTTGCCAGCTCACCAATATCTTCAAACATAATCTAAAAATAATGTACCTGGATTGTCTAAGTAGTTTTAACTGTAGCATTAGTCTGTTGCAAGATAAATACATCATAGCCCCAAACCAAGTCTTCTCCAGAAAACATAGTTTATGAAAAGGAAATGTCAATTTGTATTATGGTGATAGAAATTTGTCAAACTAACAACAAACTGAAAAAAGACCTGCTGGCTTAAGTGAACAACTTATCTGGGTTTATAATTATCTTTTCCAACTTCTAATTTAGAAGATTCTAACATTGAACAAACATAAAACTATTCTGCTGTGTCTAACTATATTCCATCTTTAGTCCATGAAATTAATGCTTAAATATTTTGTTATTAAAAAAATCATTGAAAATTGCTATCTCCTCTGTAAATAAAATGTTCTTTTTAAAAAAAAAAGATTTTATTTATTCATGAGAGACACAGAGAGCGAGGCAGAGACATAGGCAGAGGGAGAAGCAGACTCCCTGCAGGGAACCCGACGTGGGGCTCAATCCAGGACCCTGGGGATCACGCCCTGAGCCAAAGGCAGATATTCAACCACTAAGCCACCAAGGCACCCCTGTCAATACAATAGTATTCTAATCTAAGGTTAATGTATCATGCTGAGAATAGTCACTAGACACTTAGGGCTACATTTTATTTATTTAAGATTTATTTATTTATTTGATAGGAGAGGGGGACACAGAGAAAGTCTCAACACAGAAAGTCTGTGTTGAGCATGGAGCCATATTTGGAGCTCAATCTCATGATCCTGAGATCACGACCTGACCTGAAATCAAGGGCTAGATGCCCAACTGACTGCGCCACCAGGTGCCTCCATCCCTACATTTTTTTTTTCATCCCTACATTTTAAAGTCCTTCCTCTCTTATACTTCCTCTGAAGTCTTTTCATTGGCTGGTATCATAAATATATTTTAGAACCAGTCCATTAATTACTTCAAAAGTTTCTATATTTTGGCATTGGCATTATGCAAAGAAAACATATTTTCTTTTTAAATTTGGGTTTTATTCAGATTTTATTTGACAAAGTGGAATACAAAGATACCCTAAATAGGACACAATCATATGTATGACTAATTGTAACATATACAGGACAGAAATACACATCAGAGTTGGTCATTCTGTTAACTCCAGAATGATTAAATTTAAGTAACACTAAAACATTATAACATTATACAAAATCTAGTCCACTATTATTTTTTCCACAAGAATGTATCTACTTAAATAGACAATAAATACTTTTTACTAGCATTCAGATTATTAATTTAAAAACGAATCTTCAGTTAAGTCCTTATAGTCAATGATTACCTAGGTTTAATTTTCACAGATTATGGTAATAATAAGCTTCTGATGAAATGTTCATGAAAGAGTTTCATATATATATACATATTTAATACTAAATTCTATCTACATTAAATATCATCCTTTGATTATTAAGAGTCTATTAACATTCTTTAGTTATTTTCTTCCTATATAAGGAAAGGAGTAATTTAAATAAAATTAAAGGAAATATATCCTGTAAAGAACAAGAAATATATTCCTATGTCAAAAGTATCCACAAAATTTGTCTGTGTACATTTATATTTGTCATTTACTTTATAGATATACTATTTCTTATTAAATGTAGAACTAGCTTTCTGCCAGAATAATAAACATCTCAAAGGATTTTGTTTTTTATATATTCATAAGCAAAAAGAAAAAGAAAACAGCTCAATTCCTTGAAGATGATATGTGATGACATATTGTGACAAAGAACGATGCGTGAGGCTTAAGATTTCCTAACAAGAGGGATCCCTGGGTGGCACAGAGGTTTGGCGCCTGCCTTTGGCCCAGGGCGCTATCCTGGAGACCTGGGATCGAATCCCACATTGGGCTCCCGGTGCATGGAGCCTGCTTCTCCCTCTGCCTATGTCTCTGCCTCTCTCTCTCTCTCTCTCTCTCTCTCTCTGTGACTATCATAAATAAATAAAAATTAAAAAAAAAAAGATTTCCTAACAAGACTATCCTCAGAAAGCACTATGTGATATAATAAAGGATAAACACACCCTTTATATGCCAGCAGACATAGGTAATCAGACATAAGTTCACATTTTGAATAGTTTCTAAAGGTGAGCAAAACTACTTCTATTTTTAGATGGAGCATTCTTTTATGTCTGCCTTGTTGTTTTTGTGCACATGTTGATTGCCATTGGGAAGTAAGTGAGAAATAACATTGAAGTAGATTGAACACATTGTGAAGACACATTATTTTCCACTGAACATATGTTTAACTTGTGTGAATTCCAATTTCTTTATTCAGAAGTTGGATTAACTGTGTAAAGCCATGTCTCCAATACCGCCCTAACTGTCTGCATTTTATTAATATGTGATTAAGTAAATGTTGACTGAGCTAGGGCTCAGACTGGGAGATTCTTAGTGAAATAATAAGGACATCAAATGTGGTTTATGTAACAGAACTAAACTAAACACATTTAGTTTTCCAGAGGTTAACATACAGGATTTTTGAAGAAGAAAGTCGCATAATAGTATAAGGCCTACTTCCTGGTTTTGTTATAGATTGAAATTGCCCAAGATAGATTCAGTATTCAAAGAATTTCCTGCAACATGAACATGACTGGAAAAATAATTTTCAACATTAAATTTGGTGAACTGCTGAACTTTGTTAATATTTTTTGCAGTGTTCAATTTAATTTTAATAAATTGCATAGCTCTGGCAGTGGAGTGAAGTCTAAAGATTGAAAGCCTGAATAGGTCAAAGGAAAAGTTGGCTTGCCAATGCAAGCCTGTTAAAACACTAACTAGAAAATTAGGCAGGAAAAACAGCTTAAAAAAATATTGTGAGTATCTTTGATCATCAGCTGGTTGAAAAGAAGTAATATGACAAACAGGAAATTACAAAGAATAACTATTTTGACTGTAGTGGAAATAGCGACTTAGGTAGCCACATTTCAAACTAAATGCGGAATATTTTCCTGGAATTTAAAGAAAAAGTATCCAGATGTCTAAACATTCTACTCAATGCAGCTTTTATTTGGAGCTTGGCAAGCCTTCAGAAAACTAGTAGTCAAGTTTAGTTGGAATACTTTTTCCACCCTATTTACATAATTTCATACGTATTTTATGCTTCTGCATTACATTTTTTTAGCGGTAGCCATATTTAATTTTAGGCTTTCTGCAAATATATTTGTTTGCATGAATTATTTTATTGCTCCTCATCAAAATGATTTGTGGATAAACTTAATATTTAAACCTGTGAACAACTACTACAAACAGTGGTGAAGACAAACTTACATAATGATATCATTAAATCCTCTACTGAGTGTCTCCATATAATAATCCCACACTGCTCTCAAATAGAAAAAAAAAAAAGAAAGAAACACCCCAATGAAGGGATAGAAATAGTCTCTTATTTAAAGATTTTACACAAATTGGTTTACTTTTTAGTGCCCAAAAATATCACATAAATAAAATTTGCCTTATGGAGAATTATAGCATATTGGACATTTTGGTTTAGTATAATTACATGATAAAATCTCTCTTATAAAGTTTTTATTATGAAAATATAAAAATACAAAAAAACTATCAGGTGCTCTAAATTATTGTAAAAACAGCAACAAAAATAGCAAGTAAGTAATTTATTTGTATTATCTGATTAAAATATAATTACTGGCTACTCTTTGTGTTAGATCCTACAATCTTGCCAATTTTTAATATGAAAAAGCCATATGGAGTTTTAGTGCTGTGCCTAAGGTCACAAAGCCAGTAAAATTATAACCAGAATCCATTTAGTCTGATTCTAGAGATTACATTTAACCACTCTCAAAAAAAAAAAAAAGAAAATTGGGAAGAATAAATAAAACAAACAAAAAGGATCATAAGACAATTAAGCTACATTGGTTGGGAATATGGCAACAATTGAGAGAACTGCACTGATATATTTACAGATACATGCAAGATGTATTTCTTAGGTAACACAAGAAGGCAACAGAAGAGAAATAGAATAAACAGTTCCTGATCTCAGGGAGTTGAGTCTAGGGGAAAAGTATGCACATCAACATTCTTAGCTGTAAGCAACAGAAACTGGTGGCTTCTTTAATCAGAAAAGAAAAATGTTGAAAGTATATCATGCAGCTCACAGATGCCTTGGGAGTTCTGGAGTACTGACATAGAAAATGGTCAGGAACACAAAAAAGCTTGTGCAGATATAATCACACCACAGAGCTATTCCCTGAAGACTCCCAGTTATCACTACTAGACTCGAGAAGCTGCAGTATACACCATCAAGAGGGCACTGGATGCTAGATGCATGCATTGGCATTGCTAAAAGGGAGTGTTGTCAGTGTCCTTTCCAGAGAAGACTCTCTGCTGCATCTGTTTCTTTGCATCGCTGCTCTCATGCAGATGCCTTGATCCCTCCTATAAGGTCCACATGAAGTATTTGTAAGGAAGCCAGAAAAAGAAAAAAAATTAATATGTAGTTTATCAATCAAGGTTCAACCAGAGGAGCAGAGTCATTAGGAGATATATGTATATGTATGTATGCCCACGTGTGCATCCATGCATGCGTGTGTGAGTGAATGTATGTATTTATTACAGGGTTGCAAGTTAAATTGACCCAAGTCCACAAGTAAGCAGTCAGGATGGAAAGATCCAGGGGATCCAAGGGAGAAAAATTACAGTCACAGCTGTGGCTTAGAGCCCCTAAATTTCAGGAAGGGCCTATTTCCTCTTTAAAAGGCTCACACTGGATTTATTCAGGTCCAACCAGGATAATCTACTTTTCTGCTCAATTCAAAATCAACTAATTTGGAACTATAATTGCATCTACAAAATTCCCTTACAGCAAACATTTAGAGTAGTGTTTGACAGAATAACTTTGAGAAAGTGTGTGTATGCTATAACTAGCTATTTTCTGCCTACATTCTTCAATCTTTTTTTTTTTTAAAGATTTTATTTATTTATTCATGATAGTCACAGAGAGAGAGAGAGAGAGAGAGACGTAGACACAGGCAGAAGGAGAAACAGGCTCCATGCAGGGAGCCCGACGTGGGATTCGATCCCGGGTCTCCAGGATCACGCCCTGGGCCAAAGGCAGGCGCCTAACCGCTGTGCCACCCAGGGATCCCCATTCTTCAATCTTTACTAAAGAAACGTCTTTATAATTTACCATAACTGGAAACCTAGCAGAAAGAGAAGTCTTGGGAATGCAGCCTTCCCTATCCAAGTTGAGACACCAGTAAGCCATTAGAATCCATCTATTGTCAACCAGGTGTGTGTACACATATCCTTAAACCATAGTCTTCAAATAAAGATAGTAACAAAGTATTACTTTCACTAAGCATAAAGCAACCACCCTACATACACCAAAAACACTCTATACTTACCTGCAGAAGAGATACAGTGTCTTTCAACAGAAATATTCTATTACTTATATACTTAAACATTATTTTATGAACACATCTTAGATGATAAGGAGAAGAGAGGAAAAAAATAAAACAATTGGCTAATATATATGCAGAGTAATCAAAATTTAAAAAAAACACAATTACAACTACTATATCAGTTCTTGTTTTTGCAACTGGTCATGTGATCATAGCTGGTATTAATAACTGGTTTTCCATTACCCTCTCTGTATCTCCTTTGGCCCCAGTAAATACTCCAGCTGATCATGGTTTTTTGCTTAGTGAGGTGATCCACATCTCTTTTCTGAAGGGGACAGACCATAGTCTTGCTCAAATTGTTCTCCATTTTCTTTAGTCACAACACAGAATATCACCTGTATTCCAGATGGACTCCTCTTTACTCCTCTCATTTCATAGCAACTCAATTTCCCCTTCTTAGTTGGGATCAATCACTCCAGGGAGTACAGTAACTCCTTTCCTTGGTCTGTTGATTCAGAAACACTAAAAGACCAAAGTGTCCAGGTGGCAGCCTAAATTTTTATTTTAATAGAATCATTGTGTCTCTTGGTGGAAGTATTTCTCCCACTAGAACTAAGACCTCTAGACAGAGGAGCCTGAAGTCATGGGCACAGGAAGAAATGTTTTGCAGTGGATCATTAGAAATAAGAGTTAGAAAAGCCATTCCTATTTCTATCCGTTTATTTATGACTACACGAGAAATAGGATCATATATTAGACATAGATTTAGAACACATACTGCACCCTTCTGCTATAAGGTATTGTCACATACCTGAGATTTCAAAACGCTAGTCCACATTTCTATCAAGCCATGTCCTCAGGTTTATGAAGAATATGGTAAGATCAGTTAATTCCATGACATGAGCCTGTTTCCATACTCCATTTGTTGTGAAATGATTTCCTTAGTCATAACAATACTTCTTGGAGTACCATAATGGTGGATATGGCATCCTGTTAGTCCATGGATAGTAGTTTTTGGAGAATCCTTGAAGGCAAGAAATACCACTCTATATCCAGAGTAAATGTCAATTCCTGAAATAACACGGTGCTGCCTTTTCAATGGTGGAAGTGGTTCAATGAAATCAACCTAACACCAAGTGGCTGGCTGGTTATCTTGAGGAATGTCACCCAGTGTTGGCCCCTGATGCTGAAAGATTGGGCACACAGCTGTGACTATATTCAGGTCAGCCTTGGTGTGTGAAAGACCATGTTGCTGAGCCTATGCCTAACCTCTATTCCTGCCACCATGGCCACTTTGTTCATGAACCCATTCAGCAATGACAAGAGAAATTTGAGAAAGAAGCTGGCTGGCATCCACGGATTGAGTCATCCTACCCCCTTGATTATTTAAATTCTTTACTTTTTAGGCTATCTTTTGACGAGCATTTACATGGAACACAAATATCCTAATATTCTATATTCATTCAGAGAAGTCTACCCTCATATATCTTCCCCAGAAATCCTTGCCATCAATGCTGTACCAAATCTCTGAACTATCTAGTCAAACCACTGGCCATGGTCTATGAATTGATATCAATATGTATCCCTATCCAAAATTAATAACAAATGTGCTGGGTATTTTTTTAAAGATTTTTTATTTATTTATTCATGAGAGACAGAGAGAAAGAGAGAGAGAGAGAGCCAGAGACACAGGCAGAGGGAGAAGCAGACTCCATGCAGGGAGCCCAATGGGGGCCTCGATCCCGGGACTCCAGTATCACACCCTAGGCCAAAGGCAGACAAACAGTCAGCCTCTGAGCCATCCAGGCATCCTTTATTTATTTATTTATTTATTTATTTATTTATTTATTTATTTATTTATTTTTTAAATGAGCTGCCTGAACTCCCCCCCACTTTGACGATTTCCCTTTACCACTATTATTCAGTTATCTCAGAGTGGGAATGAAGGACTGTAATGATTGATTCTCAGGTGGTATCTGTACCATCCAGTAAACAGATTCGAGTTTATTTCCTCAGTAAACTGGTCATAGGGAACTTCTCATGAAGTCATAGGTGTTGACTGTAGGAGAGAAAAGGCAATATATCAGGGGTGGGGGCCATAGATGGCTACTTCCTCGTGCAGCTTACTTGTGCATTCAGGATCTGTTTGAGTCTGACCTCATATATACCACTTTTATTTGATGACGGAGTGCTGCTGTGTTCCAGTCTTATGACTTGGTGGGGAGACAACATCTAGTTCATGACAGGCAGTTCAGGTTACATGATATAGTTATGATCTATGGTCAAGCAATCAGTCTCTACAAAGGCCTGGTCACAAAGCCAAAGATATTTCTAAAAGGAGGGAAATTGTCTACAGAAAATCCATAGTTTTGCTATAATATTCTGAGGGTTTGTGCTTCATTTAATTATACAGTCCTGCCATTGGTTCCAAAAACATCCCTATAAGCAGGAAGAACCTTTAACACTTTGCTTGGAATTCTCCCCTCTATGTCTAAACATCGTTTATACATGCTGTTTTCCACATGACTGCAGGAGGCAATGTTTCCAGTTTTTAAATATTTATTCGTTTATTTGAGACACACACACATATACACACACACACACACAGAGAGAGAGAGAGAGAGAGAGATTAGAGGAAGGGGCAGAGGGAGAGAGTGAGGGAAAATTCCAGGCATACCCCCCACTGAACATGGAGCCTAGTGTGGATCTTGATTTCAGGACCCATAAGATCATGACCTGAGCTGAAATCATGAGTTGGATGCTTAACCAACTGAGCTAACCCAAGTACCCCAGGAAGCAACATTTCTAAGCTATCTGTGACTACCTGACAGCCATCTGTCTCTGCCAATTTCAAGAATGTTTTCCTCATGTCCTTTTGGGCCCTTAGTGACAGCGCCCTAGAATTCTAGATTTTTACTAAAGATTTAGGCTTTCTCTATTACGCCCTTCAAAATTCCTCCAGCCTTGACTTCAAGTTTCTGGTCTAGCATATAACTATCTTAGAATTCACTTGTTGTAACAACAAGTAAAGAAATCAAACAAAATGAAAAAGCAATAAGTCTTCTAAGATCCCTCAGAGAAATGTGGTCACATAGCAAGCTGCAGCACCAGGAGTTGGAGATGGAGAGGCAGACAGGCAGATAGAGGATCGCAACTTACTGGAGCAGAAACTCTGCAGAAATGAGTGTCAGGGCAGGAAAACCTCAGATGTAATTGGCCAACTGCTGAAGCCTCAGTGTAGACAACTCTGAGGATTAAAAACTCCAGGGGACCCAATCATAGCGAGTGTTATATCCAGGAGTTCTACTAGTCTTCACAGTGAATATCAGACAAAAATTTCCCCCTTGCTTCTGGCAGGGTGAGGGGAAAAGGAACCATTTTGAAATACTTCAGAACATCTGTCCTTCTAAACGAGGCCTGCCTTTAGAAGGAACTATTTAACCGGATCCTAAACTGCTGGAGTCTTATCAGAGCTTAATCTACCCGAGCGAGAAGGAAATACCCAACTCCAGGCCCCTCTAATCACTCTGTCTCACCTACGCAGGAGGGAGGACGGGAGGTACGGAGTAGTGAATAGCAGAGCCCAGGGGTACAGGCTCACCAAAACACAGACCTAATCATAGGACTGTAGAATACTTGCCCTCCTCCAGACCTTACCAGTATCAGGGGAAACTGAACATGGGTTCATGTTGTTCCGATTGGCATAAGAGCACCTTTGAATATAAATTTTAAAGATCATTATAAAGTTAAAATGTTATATATTATATAAGGTTACATGTCATAAATTGTAGCTGTGCAGGAATATTTTCACTGAACGATTGAAGAAAAAACAGATGCTTCACACTCTTTAAGACAGCACCTTGTGGCCTGAATTGTATTCCATATTTTTATTTCTATTCAACAAAGGAAGTAAGTATTTATCCCTTTCAAGATATAGAACTGAGTACAAGGCCCAGCTGAGTAATTTTAAGCTAAGTATTATATTGCTTTAATATCAATAGGATAAGAATAGTTTCTTAGGGGAAGTTACAGTTTTATGGCAAAAGCATTAAAAATCAAAACCATGCTCTCTGAGAAGCCCGGAGACTTGTTTTCTTATATTGTGTCATCTCTGAAGAATCTTTGTCTTTTCCCTGGTTATTTTCTCCTTTAGTTGTTTGCTAGCAGTTATTTGGCCCTTCCTCATTCCAACCTTCTTTATAGTTCATATTGTAATATTACTTATAATACCCAAGAGAAACTAAAGGAAAAGCAGTTGCTGTGTCAAATACAGAAGTGGCTTTTGTAGTTAAATCAGGATATATTGCATCTCTTGGCCATCTTATCTTTAAAATGGGAACACTCAATTTAAAAAATATGCGGAGATTTAGATAATACCAAATAATCCATGCAAAACCAAGAGAAAATGCTTTTTAAATTGTCAAATTCTCATCTATAAAACAATGCCTGCCATTTTTTCAAGCTGACTGTGATACTGCATGGTTTTCTGCTTCAAGTTTTCATCCTCTCTATTTCCTCATAGTGAACCACACACAGCTGGAATCATGGTTTTGTTGAGGTATTATAGCTTTGCTAACTTTTTTTTTTTTTTTTTTGAAAGAGGGAGCAAATGAGGGACGGGGAGGGAATGGGCTGGAGGCGGGAGAGAATCTTAAGCAGATTCCATGCTCAGTGCAGAGCCTGATGCAGTGCTCGATGTCATGACCTGAGACCATGACCTAACCAAATCAAGAGTTGAATGCTTAACCGACTGAGCCACCCAGGCGCCCCAAACTAACATTGGTTAAGGGAGCACGGGGTGCTATAGGTGGTGAGCCACAGTTCAATGGTCTAACAATGGACCACAAGGGAAATTAAAATAGAGAAGTTTATTATTCAGAAGTCCTGAGGAGGTACATGCTCTGCCTCACAGAACCACGGTGGAGCGGGGGGGTGGGGGGGTGGTTGTCAAGGCAGAGAACAGGCAGAAAGAGAAGCAGAAGCAGGGGCACATGCTTTTCTTAGGGTCAGTGGGTGGAGTGTTTTAAAGTTCCTGATCTAAGGCCGGATTGGTTAATTCAAACCAAAAAAGACCACGGTTTGGTCATCTGCATGGGGGTTTTATAGAAAGGGCAGCACAAGGAGAAGGGAGGCAGAAGGCACTGTTGGGCAGTCCTGTCAGTAACTCACATTAACTCACATTAACTCACATTTGCTTGTGGCTCTGAGGGCTTTTGTCTAGGCCAAGCACTTGCCCAAGGAGACCAGTGTCAGTTTAAGACCTCCACAGGCTGCTTAGCCAAACAAAATGGATGCTAAGGCAGCAATATCATGGACTAGCTTAGCTAAAATCTTGATGTGTTATTTCTTTTTTTTTTTTTTAATTTATTAATTTATTTATTTATTTATTTATTTATTTTTTTGTTTTTTTTTTTTTGATGTGTTATTTCTATGTTAAATCCCAGGAAAATTTTCTGAGTCTTATTGAAATCTCTGAAGACTTTAGAGATGTAATTCTGTTCAGGTACATTGTTCATGCTGTTTCTTCTCAGATGCTCACATCATCATGCCTACCACTACCACCACTGCTGTCACCACCGCCATCCACCAGAAACTACATTTATGCCATCAAATCAATGCTTAATTCTTTATGGATCCACTTGAGTGGCTATTGCTACATGTTATCTTTGACTATGTTTAATTTTTTGCATACTTTAGCTTAAGTGTAAATAGAATCACCTTTTCTCTAATCTTTGCTCATGGACTATTAGCATCTTATATCTTGTAACTGCAGAAGTGTTCTAAAAAAAAGAAAGAAAATTTAAATAATAGCTAATATTTCTTGAGGGTGCTGAATGACATGGATGTAATGTTTCATTTTTATTTTTAATATAAAACTGAGATGGCATTGCCGTCATGCCTGATGTAGGGCTTCTGAAACTGAGGCTTAAAGAAACCATGAAACTTGCCCAAGATAGCCCAACAAGCAATCTCCAACACTGATTCAAGCCTAAATCCCCTAACAATGATTAATCTTCACCACAGTACTGCATCACTCACACTCTGGATCATTTTCATTTAAATCAGGTGAGATTTGGCAGAAGGTAAATAAGGAGGGAAGAAATGGTAAACAGAGTTCCCTTTGCCTTCAGGAGGCTCAATGTATTGATTGCAGAGTGATTTGTAGTAGTTCATCATGATGATCTATTTTCTTGATGTGAAGCAAACATTGGTAGAGAGCAGAGATTTTTGATATCCCCAAGGGATATAGTTGAGATCTTTGCCTATTTTCCATATTATAAGTGCTATAAAAGTATATTATTCATTTTACAAGATTAAATGGAGAATAATGGAAACATGTTATGGAACTGCTTCATACATTTAATGACAATTATGCCTTTAAGGTGATTGGTGGAGAACAACAAAGCCATATTTATATGTGAAAGTTGGGCAATTCTTAAGTTCTCTTTATTAGTAAAGAGATTTAGCACAGGCTAAAGAGAACATGATCAAAATTTATGTTCAAAGAATTCACCCTCAAAGAATTGAGATGACTAATGTCAAACTACAAATGCCAAGAGTTTTTTGGCTCTGTCAGAGACTAGTTAAAGACCAGGAGAAAAACTAAAATCTCTGGCCACTATTGCTTAGTCTCAGTGAATCACAGAAAGAATTCCTGTGACTGAATAGTATAGGAAACGGTGACAGAGGAAGTATAGCATCCAGGCAGTATAGCAAATGCACCATAGGCTATAAATTGCTGAATATCTTGGATTACATCAGTCTTTACAGTAAGCTACTAAAGTTCTTCATTATTATGAGAAGATTATTCACTATAGATATTTTTTTTACTTGAAGATACCTATATTTAAGTTTACTTAATTGACTTGGATAACTTTCACACATTTGTATGAGTATCATAGATTTTATAGCTAGTGTTTTTATTTCAATGGTTTCTTGAAGTCTATTAACTTTGTACTTTAAGCAAAAAATTATCCAGACTTTTCAGGGGAAAATATATTTGTAGGAAACAGTATATTGTTAATGTTTCTCAATCTTTTTAGATTCATATTTACTTTTGATAAACAGATACTTATCATATCCATCTTTATGTTAACTTGAAAGCTTATGGTAAATTATGTCACATGAATAATAAAAACAAAAGTAAAACAATAATTATATTGTTATTATATGTTATTATATTATCTGAGGTCTAGAAATATATACGTTATTTCTCATGGGACTATCTCCTTATTTCATGTCTAGTACCCTACTTTTCCTTTTAAGCATTTTTTTTCTTTTTAAGCATTTTAAACAAGTTATAATTTAAGTTAAACATTAAAAATTAATCATTCCCACTCTAGAAAGAAGTTGAGAGCAGAAAGAGAAAAGAAACATGTCACTGGCAGAATGAGAAATTTTGGAAGTCAGATGTGGTAGAGATAACTGAGCTTGAGAAACAGGACGGGTAAGAAGAAGCAGGAGAGCACAGGTTAGGGTGAGGAGAAAGGATGTTAGCACAAAGGTAAGGCATGGAAAAGGAAAGAATGGAAATGTAGAATATACACATTCAAAATAACTTGTAAATTTGTTGCTGAAAATTTCCTTGAATGTAGAATAAGGCAAAATAAGATTATTCATACATGCATTAAAGCTGGACTAGACAATGCGATGAGCATATCTATTGGTTTGAATGGTGCCATCCCCAAATTCATGTCCATTTGGAACCTTGGAATATGATCTTATTTGGAAATGGTATACTTGCAGATATAGTAAAATTAAGATGAGGTCATACTGAATTAGGGTGGACCCTAGATTCCACATGATTGATGTCCTTAGAAGAGAAGGGAAATTCAGAGAGTGAGACACGGAGAGGACAATGCTATTTGAAGACGCAGGTGCACACTCAAGGGACGTGAATAAGAGGCAGAAATTGAAGAGATGTAGCTTCAGGCCTAAGAAATGCCAAGAACTGCTAGCAATCACCACGATCTAGGAAGAAGAAGAAAGGAGTCTTCCCTAGACTTCCGAAGAGTGATCAAGACCCCAGCCAATACCTTCATTTTGGACTTCTAGCCTCCAGGACTGTGAGAGAATAAATTGCTGTCACTTTAAGTTGCTAAGTTTATGATAATCTGTTCCAGCAGCCTTAAGAAATTAATATAGCATATGTAAAGATACAGGTGGAGAAAAGAAGTTATCATCTTAAAATGACACAACTCTGAAGATTAAAGGCAGAAATTGGTTAGGGTGCATTTAGCACTGACCGAGCAGAAGCCTGACTCAGATTTCAAAAATTCCACTCACTTGAAAGATTTTCACTGTATTAAGAAACAGAGTCTCAAGCAATCATAGCTTAAGGACTTCTTGTTAGAATGTTTATATCTCTTTTACTTTAATTCTACACTTTCTAGAGTAGTAAACTGTCAGATTACAATTTGGTAACTTGTTCATCTGTGTTATAGGAGAGAAGGTCTTTAATCACTTAAACGTTGAGTTTTACAGTTTCCATGGCAATGATGCCTCAATAAAAATTAATAAATTGAGAGCCATGGGTGTCTTAAGTGTGGTATGCACATCTGTAGGGCCTGATCACCCCTGGGCATTGATAAGAGAAATAATTCTGAAGCAACCGATAGCAGGATTACATGACTACTCAACCATGACCTTCAAATGCCCACTCTCCTGTTCTAAAACTTGCATATCACCATTTAAGACTCTACATACACATATGATAATGTAAAATAATTTCAGAATTGAAAGGAGCTCTTATGGTTACTAAATCCAATCTCTACATTAGTGGATCTCAAATAGTTCAAAAGAGCCCCAGAGTTGGCTCACCAGAAGTGCCTGAGGTAGGTAGTGCCATATCTGTTTCCACTTCAGTTAGATGCCCTAAGCTAATCTGTTTTTTAGAGTGAACTTCATAAGATTCTATTTGAAAGACCATTTATAACACATACACACACACACACACACACACACACAATTTGAAAACTACTGCTTCACCACTAGCCATATTCTCTCTTTAGACCATAATGAAGAGAATAACGTGGATTTAAAAAAAAGTGGCACAAAAAAAAAAAAAAAAAGTGGCACAGTAGTAACTCTAAATATAGTGTAAAAATTAAAAATATATAATATAATTTCTAGAACAGCAAATAATGGCAAAGAATTATAATTTCCCATCTCAATAAATATTACAGATAACCCAAAGGAAGGAAGAAAAGTTGGAATAATTTGACAACAACAAAACAACCACAAAGAAAAGGAATGGAAAACCAGAAATCAGATTGTTATTATAATGGACTTAAAATCCATCCATATCCATAATAATTCTAGATGTTGATGTGCTAAACAGTCCAATCAGAATTCAGAGATGTCTAGAATAGATTAAAAAATAAGATACAACTATATACAGCCTTGATGTGAAAGAGTAGATAAAATTATGCTTTAAAAAATAGAGTAAAAAAAAAAAAGAGTATTGTCAGTGGTAAAAAGGGCATTTCAGAATGATAAAAGCATCAGTTCATCAGAAGGACATGATATCATAAATCTTTATGTACCTTATATTGAAAAAACAAAACAGATGAACTAGTAACTGAGAGAATATCAAACATAAAATTTCTATTAACATAAGAAGGTCCCTAATTACATATAGAGATTTTAACACCTCATTCTTGACAACTAACAATAATTTAACAAAAATCACTGAAGACATAAAAGATATGATCAATATTATCAACCACTTTGACCAAGTTTTATTTGAAAAACTATGTGCAATAGTTATGGAACACACATACTTTTCACATGTACATGGTAAGATCACCAAGACATGCTGTATTCTAGCCATTAAACAAGTCTTAATAAATTCAAGAAGATTGAAATTATAGAGTATATCTTCTCTGACCAAAATGGGATTAAGGCAGAAATCAATAATGAGATATCTAGGGAGAATAAATATTTGGAAAGTAACAATATACTTCTAAATAATTTATGAATGAATAAGATAACATTTTAATACACTATGAAAAAAATTCCTAAAGAATCTATGAAAAATGACTAGTTCAATGGATCTATAAAAACCTAGTATAGGGGCACCTGGATGACTCAATCTGTTAAGTGTACAACTCTTGATTTCAGCTCAGATCACCATCTCAGGGGCATGAGACAGAGTCCCAGAGGCAGACTCCTTCTTAGCAGGGAGTCTGCTTGAGATTGTCTCCTTCCCCCACTCCCCCTACCCCTCAGCACATGTGCATTCATATGCATGCTTTCTCTCACTCTCAAATGAATAAATAAATCTTTAAAAACAACAAAAACTAGTATAAAAAACTAAAAATTGAATTTAGTAAGTTAGCAGAGCACACTGTATGAAAAGTTATATTTTCAAAAAATATATTTTCTATACTAGTAGCAAAAAATTAGAAAATAAATGTATGAATTATATTTATCATGGCATCAAAACCAAAATATTTACGATCATATTTTTAAATTGTTACCTTTTAAAATTGAAGTATAAAAAAAAATAAAAATAAATAAAATTGAAGTGTAGTTGATACACAGTGTTACATTAGAGATGTACAATAAAAATAGTTACTTTTCTTTGCTAAGCACAACACTTGATATCTATTCCCTTAAAGAATTTCAACTATACAATACATTAGTATTAACTATAGTCATCATGCTATATATTAGGTATTCAGGATTTATTTATCTTATAACTTAAAGTTTATACTATTTGATCAATATCTACCTTTTCCTCTATCCCCAGCCTCTGGTAAATGCCATCTACCCTCTGTTACTGTGAGTCTGATTTTATTTTTTAAATAAACTATATAAAAGTGAGATATGTGATATTTCTCTTTCTATGTCTGGTTTATTTTTTGTGGCATAATGTCCTCCAGGTTCATCTCTGTTGTCACAAATGGGAAGAATTTCTTATTTTTTAAAAGTAGTATAATTCTGTTGTGTGTGTGTGTGTATAAAAGAATATTCTATGTATGTACTATATATATAATTCATATATTTTTTTGTAATTGCATATATACATACACCTACCACATTTTATTTATCTATTCATCAGTCAACAGACACAGATTTTTAGCCTATCTTGGTTATTGTGAATAATGCTGCAATGAAAATGAGAGCATAGATATTTCTTTGAAATGATAATTTTAATTCTTTTGGATACATACCCAGAAATGAGATAATGGGATGGAAAATAAAAAGTAACTATAAGAGGTGATGGATATGTTAGTTTGATTGTGATAATCAATTCACAATATATATCTATATCAAAACATAATATTTCACACCTCAAATATATATAATTTTATATGTCAAACATAAATAAATACATATAAAAATAAAGATAAATAACCATATAAGACTTCTACACTGAAACAGGACATTGCTGAAAGAAATTAAAGACAACCCAAGTCAATGAAGAGATGCACCATGTTCATGGACTGCAAAGCTCAATATTCTTAAGATGTTATTTATCTTCAAATTGCTCTATAGATTTGACACGATTATGATGATAATTTCAGCAGGCTTATTTATAGAAATTGTCAAGATGGTTCTAAAATGTATATTGAATCACAAATAACTAGAATATCCAAAGCAGTCTGTAAAAGAGAACAAAATTGGAAAATTTGACTACTTGACTTCAGGAATTATTATAAAGCAATAGTAATCAGAAGAGCATGATATTGTCATGAATAGAATAATAGAACAAAATAGAGAGATCAGAAAGAAATTCACACTTATATGGTCATCTGATTTTGTAAAAGTTCCAGAACAATGAAATGAAAGAAATACAAGTGTGTCCAATAATTTTAGAATATTTTCATGTACATTTAGAACAAAATCAAACCTTTCCTCACACTATATATCAACATTATAGTTGAAACATAGATCTACATGTAAGAGCTAAAACCATAACAGTTTTAAAAAAAGCATTGGAGAATATTTTTGTGATTTAGGTGTAAAAATTTTTCTTGTTAAAAAAATAATAAGCTAAACTAAGACATTTGACCACCACCAACAAAAATTTTCTTGGACACATCACATAAATTAATAATCACAAAAAATGATAATGAAAGTCATCAAAATTAAAAACTTCTACTTATCTAAGACCAGACTTTAGGAAAGAAATAGGCAAACCACAACTAGTGGAATTATTCACAAAGTATGTATCTCACGAAAGTTGGGTATCCAAAATTATAAATAATTCTTATAATGTAATAGTAAAAAGATGAACAAGCAATAAAAATTGGGTACATTTGAATAATTACCTCACAAAAGAAAGTATGCTAAGAATCAATAAGCACATAGAAAAGTGCTCAACATTACTTATCATGGATATTTAAATTAAAACATTAGAACACTACACAAGTGCCAGAATGTCTAAAATCAAGAAGATTGATAATTACTAATGTTGACAAGCATGTGGAAAAAATGAAACTCTCAATTTTTATCAGAATATAAAAAAAAGAAAAAAAGAATATAAAATGATACAACTGCTTTCGAAAAATGCCTGCCTGTTTCTTATAAAACCAAACATAAACCTCTTATGTGACCCTACATTTCCACTCATAGGTATTTATTCAAGGGAAACAAAACCCCTCACCAAAAGATTTGTACATGAGTGTTCTTAGAACTCTTATTCATAAAGCTAAAAACTGGAAATGGCCCACATATTTACCAATAGGAAAATGATGAACCAACTTGATACAATTGAATGGTAATCTATAACCAGATGTAACAGACTACTCACTAATAACTGTACAACATCCACAAAACTCAAAAACATTATACTAAGGGGCAAAAGGACTTACACGAAAGAGTATACACTATAGGATTTCATTTATACAAATACAAAATTCTAGAACAGAAAAAAACAGTTTATGGTCACAAAAATACCAGGGCAGTGGTTTCTTCTTGGTGGGTGAGAGGATTAACTGGGGAGAGAAATGAAAGAACTCTGAGGGTTGATAGCAATCTATGTTTTGATAGAGATTTGGGTTTCATAGATGCATAAATTTGTGAAAATTCAGCAAATATACACTCAAGATTTGTGTATTTCATTTTATGTAAATTTACATGAAACCTTAAATAAGCAATGATATCATAGTTCATGATACTCATCAGAAATGTTTTGGTGGAAGCATACTAATGACAAATTGACAAAGATAGGCAGACACAGATGATAAAGCAGAATAATCCCATGTCAGAGGTTAACATTTGTGTGGCAGAAATGTGAATAATTGTAAAATTCTTTGTTTTACTATGTATTTGAAAATTTTTATTCAAGTGATTGGAAGCAGTACAAAATTAACTTGCATTCAGAGAAGAAACATTTTGCTGGTGTGGTAGACCAGAGATGCACCACTCGTTATCTCTGTTCAAGGCTTGTTTTGCTACTTATTTGGAATGTAACTGCTTGGAATGCAATAGCCTTCAGCCATTAGCCCCTTAAGAATTGCCTCAGCTGCACAGAGCTTCCTCATCCAAGGTCATACCCTCCCTAGGCAATCCAGTGACGGATGGAGGTGGAGTACATGATGTTCAAGCCATTTTGGCTCAAAGTGGGACAACTCTGACAGGCCATTTCCAATCCGAGAGCTTTCCCTCCCTTCCACAGGTGCTGCTTCCAAAGACACTTCCCAGTAAACTGCCCAAACATTCAGATCCGTCTAAACTTTCTTTTAGAGGCCGGTTCCTAGAGAATACTTGTAACAGATAATTGATTAAGTTAATGCAAAATATTTTACCTTTTTAAAAAATCAACTAGGAAATGATGGGTCAAAGTTAAGTCAATTACAGGACAACACTTTTATTTATTTTTTTTACTCTTTAGAGTTCAGGCTTGATTGCATATGCACATAAGATTCTCTAATTTTTAAATACTTTCTTTCCTTGATCTTCCTTTTCTTGGTAATTTTTATTTCTTTTCTCAATTTCTTTTTAAGTTTTCAGACAAAATTATTGTTTCTGGACACCTTATATTTAAGCCTCATTTGGCAATAATCTTGTTATTTTTCTTATTTTCTATCTATTTCTTTGTTTCCACTGTGAATCTTTAACTCCTGGTAGGTCATTTTTTTCAGGAAATTTATTTTGCAATATTCCCTTGATTTGTGGTTGTTTATTGGTGGGCATCTCCATCAATTACCATGTTTGAATTTATGTTTTCTGTCTCAATTTTCAGAATCAACAACATAAAGAGATGTACTTTTATTTCAAAACCTGTCTATTGCTAGGAAGCAAGTACAGTAAAGAATCAGAGATTTTAGAATACTTGCAAATTACCCACTAAGCCTGCTATTATTTCACAGATGTTAGCAAAAGACAGAAACTTTTAAAAAGCTTTACTAGTCACAACCCATCAAACATCATATGCTTCTATATCATGTCACTTTTACTTGATCCCAAAGTCCCATGGGGGTAACATGGAATGACCCAGGGTGATGCTTTGCATCTAGTGGGTTGGTATAACACCTCAGAGCCCAGACCTTGGGCAATCCAAATCTTTCCATGCAAACTGCCCAACCATTGCCCAGAGAAAGGTATTTTTTCTCCATCTTCCAAATTGTTAGCAATGCAATCTTTAAAAAGGTCAGAAAAGGGGCTATTGGTATTTCTTCCCCAAATATGAGCAGAAACCTAAAAACCCCATTGAGAGTTGTCTCCCACATAGTGAATTATAGAATAAGAACTTCATTATTGAATTGTGTGTGTGTGTGTGTGTGTAGGAGATGATTTTATCTTCTGGTTTCAAAATCATCTTGTTTTTGTAATATCATCAACATCTGTTACTTCTTTCTTTTCTTTTACTTCTATCCAAGAGGTGTCTAGCTGTCCTAAGTTAACTTCTCTGCTCCTAGAAATGATGCCATACAATACTGTTATTTCTGTTCCTATGAACTATCAGTCTTTTCCTTTGTTTCCCCATCAAGCAATTTTCTGATTGAATTAGTGTCAGGTTTGCTTTAAAGATTTCCCCACACAGTGTAGAATTCTTTTTTGGGGGGGAGGGAGGCAGGTTTAATTTTGTCTTTTTTAAGCTACTGGTATGACAGCACTGACTGTCATTTTATTTGCCCGATTCAACTCTATTGTTACTCTAGAACTGGCTATAATGGTTTTGGAATGTTTATTTATTGCCCGATTCAATTCTATTGTTACTCTAGAACTGGCTATAATGGTTTTGGAATGTTTATTTCCCTACACATCATTAAATTTTTTTTAGCATCTTTGTTTCTTTGGGATATGAGAAATTTTATATGTTCCTCTTGTTGGACAGAATGACTTTTGGAGAATGTACAAAAAGATTAATATTTAGAAAGCTTTAGTTATTCAATGTGTGACCACTAAATTTTTGTTGAAACTAAATAGTTTACCCAGGAAAAACTGAACACCTTTTAATATTAGAGTTTTGCACTAAGAATAGTGCTATGAATCCTCTTTTATTCATATTTTCTTTTCCACTTTCCTATAATTTTTTTTGTCTATTTAAAAAAATGGGTCTTTTTATTAAGTTTGTGGTAAGATGTTTTATTATTATTTTTGTTGTAAATTATATCCTGACATTGTCTTCAGCTTGATTTTTGCAAAGGCTCTGTAATGCAATTTACTTCTGCATATTTATTTAATAAAAGACATATTTTCTGAATTCTTATGAGGGTTTTAATTTTTTTTACATTGCTTCTCTTGTTTTCCCTCCCAAGGGAACATGCAACTAATGAAAATTTATTTTCTTCCCTGCCAATATTTATAACTCATTTTATTTTTTGATTCCTTTGGATAAAAAAAACTTCTAAAACAAGATTGAATTATGGACACAAGAATAGACATCATTGTTTTGGAACTCATTACAGTGGAATTAATCTTCCAATTGTACTATTATGCATAATGTCTGCTAACACTTTTATATAAATATCCTTTATCATGTTGGGAAATTATCCTATTCTTATTCTAGTAGTTGTCTTCATAAGTGAAGGCTAAATTCAATCAAATAAATTTTTAGCATCTATAAAAAACAGTTACCATTATAGGTAATCATAGACATATTTTGGGGGAAAGGAGATGTGGGAACTTTGCCCAATCAACACTGCTATGGCACTAGCCATTGCAGAGCATGCCTAAAACATGAAATCCAGTCTTTGGTTTCCAAAAAAACCCTGTAAAATCAGGCTTGGTAGTCATCACCCCAAACCTCACAGCAAGATAAATGTTAACCAAACTGAAAATTAACATCTCTTCTCAGATACATCTGAGAATCAAGATCACAGGGCCAACATTTGCCCCTGACACTTGGGAGACTGCCAGGCAGATACAGAGGATCACAGCTTAGGGTACGGATCAAGAAGCAGAACTTCCATGGGAACCTGTGCTGGTGTAAGAATACCTAAACTGTAATTGATAAATTGTTAGGGGCTCATTGTGGACCAATTTGAGAGATTTAAACAAAGAAAACAAAATTAAACAAAACCCTAAGAAGGGCAGGCTTAAAGGCGCCCCCAAACTTTGGAAAGTTGTTTACTTCTGTATAAGAAATCCAGGTTCCCAAAGTGAAGGTTGGAGAACAACCAATGCTTCTGACAGAGGGAGAGAAAAAGTAACCTTTTATAAATACATCCGGAAAATACTATTCTTCTTAACAATGCCTGCTTTCAGGAGAAACTATCAGAATCTAGCTGTGCTGGGTTAAAACAGAGCCTAACTAATCTGAGGTAAGGTAAATGTGTAACTCCAGTTCCTTCTAGTCTTCCTGTCTTACCTAACAGGGTGGGCAAATAGGCTGAGAAGCACTTGGGAGGTCACAGCCCAGGGACAGAGGCTTGTGAAAGGACTGAGACTGAATCGTAGGATTATGGAAAGTATTCCATTGCCATTTTTTCCCTTCCTTCACCTATACCTTACTACCACACCATTAGAGCTCCTATATAATAATAAGCGATTACAGGCTGTTCATAATAAGCCCAAAACTTAGTTAAGAAGAAATCTCTAGGGAAACCCAAAGACATCAGAGAAGACAATACAGGGTGCTGGAAAGAATTTTAGCCCCTAACACTTACAGCTATATTAAACAGTAAATACCACCTAGTCTCTAGATGAACACAAAACTTAACACTAACGGCCTATTTACCTTAATTCCTTTTACCTCGTATATCACATTCTGCTTTCAACCAAATATTACAAGGCATACTAAAAGACAAAAATCACAATTTGAAGAGACAGAGCAAGCATCAGAACCCAACTCAGAATTTACACCATCAGCTCTCCTAATTCTCAGGGCTTCAAGTCAGACTAGACTTATACCATCAGCTCTCCTGGGTCTCTAGCCCACTAACTATAGATCTTAAAACTTCTCAACTTCCATAATCATTTAAGCAATTTCCTTATAATAAATCTCTTTATAGGGACACCTGGGTGGCTCAGTTACTGAAGCGTGTGCCTTCGGCTCAAGTCATGATCTCAGGATCCTGGGGTGAGTCCCACATCAGGCTTTCTGCTCAGTGAGGCATCAGCTTCTCCTTCTCCTCCCTACTCATTGTCTCTGTCAAATAATAAATAAAAAAGAAATATTTAAAAATACATATATATATATGTTAGACATATATATGTAAGATATAAAGATCTTCAGATATATATATATATATTAGATATATACAGATCTTTACATGTGTATGTAGCAAATGCTTATAACACAGCTTACATGTGTATATATAACTATGTGGTGTGTGTGCGTGTGTGTGTGTGTGTGTGTGTGTCTGTATAAAACCTGGTTGGTTCTGTTTCTCTGGAGAACCCTAACTAATATATTCATTGTATTTTCTCTTATTCCAAAAGCCAAAGACTCTATGTGCTGGCTGTGCTAACTACTTAACTACAAAAATACACCAATCTCAGTTAAACAATCAGGGATAAGACCCATTTGATATGCATAGAGTAAGCCTAGAATTGATTTATTACCTGGCATGCATGTGCGCCACTCTAACAAGGTATTATAGTTCAGGTATCAATGTTGTTTCAGTTCCTGTATCCAGCAGTGGTCCAAATGTTTCCCTTTCTCCAATGTCTAAGAAAATTACTATAGATCCCTTTGAAGAAAGATGAGAATCCTTATAGTTTATAATTGTCATAGTGTTATAGAGTCCTTCCTCTTATGGACCTGGTCTCTTTATAAGACAATGAGTTCTAAATCTGAAAAGTGGCTCAAGTCTAGAAATTTGGAATAAGGACTATGACTTTTATTGAAATAAGTGGCCAGATCCTGCCACCTACCCTTTATTTCTTCTGGTGGTACCGCCCAACTAGTTTGTCTGCAGGAATGCTGTTTCCTCTAAACAACTGCCATAACTGTGTGGATCAAGCACTCTCGGCTATCACTCTGACTCTAAAGCTCATTATGAAACTGCATTCTTCTAGCTTCTTGTGTTTAAACTCAGCAGCCTGGTCTCTATTGTTTCAGGGTCTTATCATTGCCATTGCTACCAGTAAGTGTCCTCTACAGTCAACCCTCCTTACAGAGAGGAACCACCATCAAACTTTCAGTATTGCTACTGCGTTTCGTACTAGTGCATTCCTTAAGATCTTAGTAATGGCACAACTTCTGTGCCCTCTGTGGTAAGTGTTTCGGCTTTACATGGTTTATTCACTCCAGCATGTTCACGTTACTGAGCCTTTTAATCCCATTTTTCACAGTCTGCCACGCAATTCTGGCATTTTAATTTTAATTATCATGGGCCATTGCCTTTTCCCTGCCCCTGGAAGCCATACTAGAAGTGAGTTCCCAACATTTCATGGGGTCATTGCTAGAGCATTTAAATCTATGTCTTGGGAAAATGCTCCCAAATGAATAAATACTCCTTGATCCAGTTTATGTTCTAGTCCCCTAGATTAAGTATCCTAAGAATCTAGTCCCATACATTGTCCCCCAGCTTCTGCTGGCATATGTTGTCTAGATCTTGCTATTGCTGGGAGATATATCTGTTTGTCTGTTTCCGTATTAGACCAACACACCTCTAATTAATTTATGCCATGACTTAACTCTAATTGTAGGGCTAGCAGAGGGAGAGGAAAAGATGCAGATGTTGTCTTGCTCAAAAAGGCATCTACAATTTTGTTCAAATAAGTGTGGAGCATTAATTCTTAAGAGGAAGACATGTCATTTTTGCATGGCTAAAGGGTTCTATGTATCTATGGGTTCAATATTTTCATGAGAATTCACTGAAATGTCTCCATCTCAACTGTCAGATTCCTGTTTATTCCTGGCCTGGGTCTTGCCTTTGGCATAAAACATCTAACTTGGTTGGCATTTAACCTTCTCTGTAATTCTCTGAACTGTCTGATTGTTAAGCTCTGGGTCTGATTTTCACCTTTCTCTGCCTTCTTCTTTTTAGAGGTGTGATATGAGCTTATTTGTAAATTTCTAGTAAGGTTATCTGATTTTTATGCATGGTTTTCAATTGCTTGTTTCACTAGCATCTCATATTCATCTAGGTTATCAACAGCAATTAGTTATAGCCATACAATCTAATTATCCTTAGATTTATTATTTCCTCCCAAACTTCTTGACTACCTGTTGAATCACAACAATTACTACATTGTCTTCTATGAGGAAACCATCTCAGTTCACTATCAGTGAAAGTTTTAAATAATTAGATCACCGTTTTGTGCCAGGAGCTATCTGTGCTCTACCTACTGCTAGTGTGGGATGGGGGTTCTCATAGCCAGCAAAAGCAGTGTAAGATACAGCTCCCCAAATCCTACCTTATTACCTGCTTTCTAAGAAGACTAAATATCACAGGTTGGTTTCTTTAAAATCAAAACAGATATTGAGGTGGAGTTTGGTTTGTAGGCTATTTACTAGGAGATGACAACTGTAAAAGAGAGAGGTGAGAGATGAAGGTTTGGCCAAAGAGACTGGTCAAACTGCAAAGAACAACCAAAAAAGCTTTAACCAACCTCACATGGAGTTAATGAAGTATATATGACTCACCGGAATGGTTCTTCAGTTCTGGTGGGGACTGGGCTTTCTTCCCCCTGCCTTGATCAGTCTTAGATTTGGGCCGTCACAAGAAGGGAACACCCTTGAATAACATGCCTTTCAATAGCTGCACAAACCATAAAAATGCTGACAAAAGGAGGCTTGATTGATGGCTGGGGCAACCAGTCCTTGCTGAGAAAAGGAGGATTTGGGCAGCGCAGCTTTGTGTCCACCACAGCATTCCACTTATAATGTTGCTCTATGACAAGTTAATGTTGGTATATGTGTATTTTATCTAATTAAATTATGTATTTCTATATTCTTTGTCTATAAGAGTAAATAAAGTCCTGTGTAATGATTAGTTTAGAGTCTGTGTAGGCCATAAACTTGATAAAAGCAAAAATAATCTTTCTTTCTCTTGTTCAATGTTAGATCCTCAATAACCAGGATAGTGCTTGCTACATACTAGGCAAGTAATAAATGATTATAAATAAATACATGCACCAGTAAGTATATAGTAGTAGTCATGGGACATTTTTTAAACAAGTTATTGAATAAACATTTTATCAATGATTCAAAAGCCAATAGTCATTATATAATTTTCGGAAGATAAAATTTAAAAATAAAATATACAGCTTAGCATCTAATAAAGTTCTCCCAAAATATGACATTAGTTTTCCAGATTTATATTTACTTTTACCTCACCAACACAATGGTATAGCTGTGAGTGAAGTTATAGTAACAAGCATTAGTGCTCAAATTAATTCATCTGAGTTGCACCTTTTTATTTATCTACACATAAATTTTAGGATCTAATGAGTTTTTTTGAAGTATCATTATGATGATTTATAACACAATTAAAGTTGTGTTTGACTAGCTGTTATTACTACCACTTCTCACTACTTCTCAATAAAATACCAATGAGGCAAAGATAATGGTAGAAGCTCAGAACAACATAAGCTGAGAATGACAATCATTGTAACTTTAAAAACTGGGAGGACTCCACACTAACTCTAAAGTACTGCGTGAGAACCAGATTGGAAAGAAATTGACACTTTTCTTTGTTTTATGATATCCTTAGGCTTTTTATAGCTCATGAAACAGATAAGAACTAAAAAAACCAATACTTTTTTATCTTCTCTCACTGTTTTTCTACTAAAAGTAATTTTTCTTCAATGTTTTTTCAAGTTTTAGGGTGCTCTTAGACAAAGACAACTCTCTTCATTTTAGAAAGCAGACATTTAAACTTCTATATTTTTTTTTCCTGCTAATACTATTGTTTATACCTCATTGTTCTCCAGTGTACTTAACATACTCTGATCTTGAATTTGAGATTAGAGGAGCATAGTGCAATCACTCCTAATGTTCTGTTTTATCTGAGACTAAATGTTAGTTAATAAGAAGTCGGGGTCCTGGGCTATAAAAGGCAGAAAATGTACAGATCTTGATGGGCCATAGAACCTGTAAATGTAGAGTGACCCAGCCTAGTTATACAGAGGAGCAAAATGGTACAATAAAATGTAGGACTAAAATTTGTCTAGTAGCCCAGGCTCAGAACTAGCAGCTAACTACTTAATATAACTTTAAATATGCAGATGTTTTGGCACCTAACTTCCTCTCTCAGTTTCTTCTCTCAATATTTCCTTGTTTTCCTAAGTAGCTTGAATAATACTTGAAAGTATGAATCAAATCTTTGAGTGCTCGTATATTTTATGAATCCTACAATAAGGTGGGGTATTAGTACTCATTAATGGCTTCTAACTCCTAGATTAACAGTTATGCTTATTTCCTAGTATAGCGCTTCCATAGTGCTTACTAAATGTTGATTCGTTTGATTATAAATAATATTGAAATTAAAACACTTAGGGTTTGGTATAAAAGTATATTGACGCCACTTTGAAAATATGTATAATGAACATGTATGAGGCTTCGAATCAAGAATGAAATATCCTTTAAGAGAGAATACGAATTCTGGAAATATACAAGTGAGAGCTATTTTATATTTTGAGACTTACAAAATGGATACTCTACTGGCTTTCTCAGAATGTTGAGTGATAACAAGACATTTTTTTTTTTTTAAGATTTTATTTACTTAGAGCACAAGCACCAGCTGGAGATAGGGGCAGAAGGAGAGGGGAAAAGCAGACTCCCACCTGAGCAAGGAGTCCTACTGTGGGCTCTTGATTCCAGGACCCTGAGATCATGACCTGAGCTGAAGGCAGCCATGCTTAACCAACTGAGCCACCCAGGCAAACCCAAGAAAAAAATGTTTTAATAAAGGAAATATTATTTTATCAATATCATCATCACATTTTTTTACTTTGAATAAGTACTTCGAAGTATTTAATTTTGTTTTTTGACCAACACTTCTCTACAAATTTAAGATAACAGATTTAAGGAGTTTGCTTTGAAAAGTTTTTTTCTCTACTTTTAAGTTTTAAAATATCTCAATTATTATTTTGACTCACTTCAGATTTTATTACAAGGCAAATAAATCTAAGCTTTTGAGGCCAGGAAAAAATACAATATTTGTTTTCCATAAATTCTTTGAATAAAACACTCTTTGATTTTTAATATTTCGAAGCACCAATATTTTAAGATCAAATCTTTAAATAAAAAAGTGATGTAATATAATATAATTCTTTCGGGACTAGTTCTGCATAAATCATCTAAAGGCTGTTTTAAAACAGAACTTTCTGATAGGAAGGTTTCTGATTCAAACTTGCTTTAATATAATTCTATAATTTACTATACTTGGATTTAAATGTCTTCTACAGTATACAATATAAGCATGAAAACTAACACAAATAATAATTTCAAATTAAATACATTATACAAATTAAGTATTGCATGATTTACGTAATATATCAACTATTTTCTCCTTTTCCTAAAATAGTAGACATCATCCTATAAAGCTTTTATGACGTATCATGTGTCTACTCAGAGTATGAAACAGATTGTCCCAATTTACACAAATAAACAATGATTTTCCTGATTTTTCCAGACAAAATTTTATTCAGAAGGATAATCTATTTATTCAGATGGATAATCTATTATATATCATAAGAATGCACTTTTAATTAGTCAATCTTTAAAATTATTGCTAAGTGTTGGTTCTAAATGGTAAACTATTATTTTAAGAGATCTATTAAAAATTAGTACCTCAATGTTTTACTATAATAAACCAAACATTTATAATTTATTTCAATTAAATACTCATGAATACTTAGACGGACATGTACTCTGATTTTAAAAAAAATGGTTTTCATTGGCAGTGTAAATATTTTCATTGGAGACATGAATTATAGAAGGTTTTTGTGTAGTAGCATCTATACTCTGTTTAGGGCACAATTTTATTTTTTTAATTAATTAATTATTTTTTAAAAGATTTTACTTATTTATTCAGAGACACACACACACAGAGAGAGAGAGAGGGAATGAGAGAGAGAGGCAGAGACACAGGCAGAGGGAGAAACAGCCTCCATGCAGGAAGCCCGATGTGGGACTCCATCCTGGGTCTCCAGGATCACACCTGGGCCCAAGGTGGCACTAAACCGCTGAGCCACCAGGGTTGCCCTAGGGCACAATTTTAATGTGAGCAACATCAACATGTACACCTAGCTCATCCCTCCTGAGTTAATCCTGATGTGTCCAGTGGAATTCTTTTATAACTTTGTTAAATTTTTGTTTTCTTCATCTATCAATTTCTAAAATAAGTTTATAAAAAATCTTACTATGATTATAGAGTTGAAAATATCTGTTTGTAATGATGTCATTTTTGCTTTATACATTTTAAACTATATTATTAGGGGCAAACAAACTCAAAATGTTATCTGTTATCATTATGTATTATACCTATTTTTTCCCTAAGAGTTGGTTTTACTTTAAAGTTATATTAATATGAATTAAAATAAACTAACAATAGTTTTCTTTATTTTTTTTAGTATAGGTTTCTTCCTCCTTTTATTTTTAACATTATTGGGGGCCTTACAAGACTGGGGCTTATATGTAATATATTTTAACTACTTTGATTTAAAAAAGATAGGTCTGGTTATCTCCATCATTTATAATTGGATTAATTCATATTTCTCCATTTTCCCCCTTTAGCATGTCTACTTGACTTTACAAAACCTGCACTTTATCAGTTTCTCTACCTTCCTTAAAACAAAACAAAACAAAACAAAATAACGCACATACCTTAGCAACTCCCTTTTCTATTTTTTTTAAGACTATTTTTTAGAACCGTTTTAGGTTCACAGCAAAAATGAATACAGAGAGTTCCCATATACCTCCTATCCTCACAAGGTATAATTTCCCCCAGTATGGACATAGTTACTACTTATGAACCTAATTGATTTATCATTATCACCCAAATTTGGCAGTTTATATTAGCCATATGGAAGAGATGTATAGAGTAAGGTGTATGGAAAGGGCACAGAGCTTCCATACCCTCTTGGAGCACACCACTCTCCCCAAAACTCCATGTGTTAATCAACCCCAGAAACTCTCCCAATTTCAGTCCTGTTGGATTTTTTTTTAATAATAAATTTATTTCTTATTGGTGTTCAATTTACCAACATACAGAATAACACCCAGTGCTCATCCCGTCAAGTGCCCCCCTCAGTGCCCGTCACCCATTCACCTCCACCCCCCACCCTCCTCCCCTTCCACCACCCCTAGTTCGTTTCCCAGAGTTAGGAGTCTTTATGTTCTTTCTCCCTTTCTGATATTTCCCACACATTTCTTCTCCCTTCCCTTATATTCCCTTTCACTATTATTTTTATTCCCCAAATGAATGAGAACATACACTGTTTGTCCTTCTCCAATTGACTTACTTCACTCAGCATAATACCCTTCAGTTCCATCCATGTTGAAGCAAGAGAAATTAAGGAGTAAATCCCATTTACAATTGTACCCAAAAGCATAAGATACCTAGGAATAAACCTAACCAAAGAGGTAAAGGATCTATCCCCTAAAAACTATAGAACACTTCTGAAAGAAATTGAGGAAGACACAAAGAGATGGAAAAATATTCCATGCTCATGGATTGGCAGAATTAATATTGTGAAAATGTCAATGTTACCCAGGGCAATTTACACATTTAATGCAATCCCTATCAAAATACCATGGACTTTCTTCAGAGAGTTAGAACAAATTATTTTAAGATTTGTGTGGAATCAGAAAAGACCCCGAATAGCCAGGGGAATTTTAAAAAAGAAAACCATATCTGGGGGCATCACAATGCCTGATTTCAGGTTGTACTACAAACCTGTGGTCATCAAGACAGTGTAGTACTGGCACAAAAACAGACACATAGATCAATGGAACAGAATAGAGAACCCAGAAGTGGACCCTGAACTTTATGGTCAACTAATATTCGATAAAGGAGGAAAGACTATCCATTGGAAGAAGGACAGTCTCTTCAATAAATGGTGCTGGGAAAATTGAACATCCACATGCAGAAGAATGAAACTAGACCACTCTCTTTCACCATACACAAAGATAAACTCAAAATGGATGAAAGATCTAAATGTGAGACAAGATTCCATCAAAATCCAGAGGAGAACACAGGCAACACCCTTTTTGAACTCAGCCACAGTAACTTCTTGCAAGATACATCCACGAAGGCAAAAGAAACAAAAGCAAAAATGAACTATTGGGACTTCATCAAGATAAGAAGCTTTTGCACAGCAAAGGATACAGTCAACAAAACTAAAAGACAACCTACAGAATGGGAGAAGATATTTGCAAATGATGTATCAGACAAAGGGCTAGTTTCCAAGATCTATAAAGAACTTATTAAACTCAACAGCAAAGAAACAAACAATCCAATTATGAAATGGGCAAAAGACATGAAGAGAAATCTCACAGAGGAAGACATAGCCATGGCCAACATGCACATGAGAAAATGCTCTGCATCACTTGCCATCAGGGAAATACAAATCAAAACCACAATGAGATCCCACCTCACACCAGTGAGAATGGGGAAAATTAACAAGGCAGGAAACCACAAATGTTGGAGAGGATGTGGAGAAAAGGGAACCCTCTTACACTGTTGGTGGGAATGTGAACTGGTCCAGCCACTCTGGAAAACTGTGTGGAGGTTCCTCAAAGAGTTAAAAATAGACCTGCCCTATGACCCAGCAATTGCACTGTTGGGGATTTACCCCAAAGATTCAGATGCAATGAACCGCCGGGACACCTGCACCCTGATGTTTCTAGCAGCAATGTCCATAATAGTCAAACATGGAAGGAGCCTCGGTGTCCATCGAAAGATGAATGGATAAAGAAGATGGGGTTTATGTATACAATGGAATATTACTCAGCCATTAGAAACGACAAATACCTGTTGGATTTTTATTGAGGCTTCACTAAATAGACAAGATTGTTTAAATCAATGGCCTTGTGTGATTCATTCTATCTTCAGCTTCTCTATCCTCCCCTCAGGTCAGGGGATGGGATTGAAAATTCCAACCATCTAATCACTTGGTTAGTTTTCTAGATAATCAGTCTTCATTCTTAGTTGGGGACCAAAGTAACTTTTAGCATAATAAAAGACACCTTTTTGGCTCTCAAGAGCATTTGGGAATTCTAAGGTTTTAGGACTCAGAAACAGGGATGAATAACAAATACATATCTGTTGTAAGTCAAAATACCACATTTTCTTACAGATATAAATGAACTATATTTAATTTTTGCTTGGTAATTTCTATTTATCTAAGAATTTAATATATAGTTGACAAACTTTTAATGAGAAGGCAGCATTTTTCATAATGTACACTTTGTAATATCTTTCTCATGCATTTCCTTTCTTCTTTGTCATAAATTGCACCAAAGCCTCACTTTTTTTCCTATGTGGATGCTTATAATAGCTAATTAACCAACAATCCTGGGAAAGAGCCCTAAACTAGAAAATCAAAGACCTTCCTTTTTTTTAAAGTTTCTTTTCCACTATCCTTGGATCCTTTTTGAGTTTTCATGTTTGTTATTTTTGTGATTCTTTCTTTGCTTTCACACTATTTAATAATAAACTCCTTTATATGTGAGCATTTAAAGACATTTTAAAAAGTCAAAGCAAACCATTTTTTTAAGTGAGGAAATTATATCCAATAATAGAGTCATTCTTGCAGAAAGAAGAAATCAGTGAGAACTTTTGAGTAACTAGTTACGGCTTTAAGCAAGGAAGTAAACAGGTAAAACTTTGTAGCCTTGAAGGAAAAAAACATTCAGGAGAAAGTTAAAGGTGTCTGAGGCTTGGTGGAGTGGTGACCTATGAATTTCTAGAACTTGGGCACAGGTGTCCTTATCTCTCCTTCATTTGGACCTGTGACTAAAGTTAATTGGTGAATTTTCCCTACTTTCTACCCTTTCAATTCATAGAAAATTCCTCCATTTGCTTGCAAATGGATTAGGTGCTTTGCCCTCTGTGAAGCATTCTTCTTGGCCTTTCACAATGACTGGTGAATCTGGACTTCTAAGGGGAGTGTGGAAACCAGGGTATCTCAGCATTGAGCTTCTGCCTTTGGCTTGGGGTCTGATCCGGGGATCCTGGGATGGGGTACCACATTAGGCTCTCCATTCTCCCTCTGCCTATGTCTGTACCACTCTCTCTGTGTCTCTCATGAATAAATAAATAAGATCTTTAAAAAAAAAAAAAAGAAAGTAGAGAATCAGATGACAGTTTTTCTGTTAGGGGTTTCAGAATTCTGTGTTGGAATGTATGCACACTGATCCAGATCCTTCCTTAGTACTACTGACTTTCCAACTTTCTCTATCACTTTTATGTGTGTACACACCCATGCCACACACACAGGCCTCACCTTGTCCTTGCTGGCCTTTTGAACTAATGTAGGACACAGTCATTTATTTGCCTTCCACAGCCACACAGAACGGCAGGCAAGATCTGCCCTGACCTATTCCACCGCCTTCACAGCCGCCCTCCCCACCGCCCCCACCAGCTTTCAGAGTCACTTCTACCCTCAGATAGCTCCTGCCATTCAGGAGTGGGATTGAAAGTGCTGGAACAACAGCAAAGCACTCATCCTTTGAGAATGTAGACCTAGCAAAAACTTTCCCAGGTTACTTTTGCTAGAAAAGAACTTGCTAAGAGGGCCTTGATCAACCACTCTCTTGTTTGACATGTTTAAACTTAATACCCCTTTGCTGTGTTTTAGTACATGTGTCTTCTAGTCTTAGCTTGAGGGCAAACTGCAAACATCTGGTTAGTGTTTCATAGTAAGAGGATTTGATAGTTGTTAGAGGTTAGTAGTAAAAGGAGAAATTCTTCAGCTAGGCGTCAATATATTTTCAAAGACAGTATTGAATGTATTGTTGTAACTTGTCTGAAGGCTTAACTGGAAATTTAAAAACATAATAGTTCTCTATGGTGGATTGTGTAACTGATTATTTAATTAATTCTTTTAAGCAAATTTCCTGACAAAAGAATTTCCTCAAGGAATAGAAATAAGAGAGAAGAGCATGGTAGGCAATAGAGGAAAAAAGGCAAGAGATGGAAGGGTGGAACAAGACATTTGCGTCACTAGCAGACAGAGATAAATGGGAGGGGGCCCAGTTAATAATCCTCTGGAGATGGCGGTTTAATAATTACATATGTTTTCATCAAGCAATGTTTCAAAGGGAATATCAAAAATTTGTTAAATAATAAAAAAGTCAGTTTTGCTCAAGACCTATCATAGTTAATGTGTAATTCTCCATAATTCCTGAATTCCTGGTGCTTACCTTTTAATTAGGTTCCATTCCTAGATCCATACTATAACAAAAACACAAAACAATAGGCAAATATGATCTGTAGTTTTTGCCTCTTTGGGTAAGTATGTGAATATAGATATATAATAAATATAGTTTCACAGACTTCAATCACATAAATATAGGTAAATGTCAGCATTTGATATAAAATATATATGTATATATAATATATAATATATAAAAGTATATCATCTATAAGTATATATCTTCATAGACTTTGATCTTATAAATATAGATAAATGTAATAACTTGATATATATCACATATATATAATAACATTTAAATATATATCACATAAATATAGGTGAATGTAAGCACTTGAATATAAGCTGTGGGAATTATATATGATGCAACATGGTTTTCATTTCTTCTACAAATGGAGAATTTTAAAGAAAATACATGTAAATATATACATATTTCTAGAATAGGAGATGGGGGAAGGGCAGAAAGAGAGAGGAAGAGAGAGAATCTTAAGCAGTTTCCATGCCCAACATGAAGCCCAACTTGGGTCTCTATCTTAGGCCTGGAGAGAATGACCTGAGTCTAATCAAAAGCTGGATGTTTAACCAACTGAGCTACCCAGGCACTCCACATGTAATTATATTTTAAATCGTCCATTGATTTCATATGTGTGACCTGAGAGAAATTTATGTATGTTCAGATTAAATCGAACCAAGCAAATGGGTGTTTTAAAATGATTCCTTTAGCTTTGGTATTTCTAGTCGCCTGAAATGGAGAGTAGAAAATTAAAAATATAAAATGGAATCATGGTAAAAAAAATTGGTAATAAGAACAGCCAAGTTGGCAGCAAAATCGGATGTGCAGAATGTCTTTTATATGAGAACATGTGGAAAAACAAAGAGATTTTCTGCTCTGCAAATATGTTTATAAATAAAAATATATGTTTAAGAAATATATTTGACAGTAAGTAAATTTCATCAGAACCTAGATCCATTGCTTCTAGTCATATAATATATTGGGTGATACCAATGTACACAGAAACCAAACCAAACCAAACCAAATTAAGAAGAAAAACAATACACTAATGGATACTAGGGATTTGTGCTACTGAGCTAGCTTAGGAGATGGGTGCAAGAAAGATGCAAATATCTTGGCTTTCTCCTCAAGTCTTTACTGCCGTTATATGAAATGTAGGCTCACATACCCAAGCTTAAAGTTATAATCTCTATGTAGAAAGTAAAACTTGGCTTTTGATGTATAAAGAGACAATTTTGAATTTTAACAGTTTTTTGAAATATTAGAGATCAGATTCTAGATTATTCATCCATTTAGAGAGTGCAATTCAATGGTTTTTGGTATCTTCACAGTTGTGCTAAAATCACCACAATTTTAGGACATTTTCATTTAAAAAATTCTCTGTAGATTTGCTTGCTCCAGAAATATATACATCAAATGATATAACATGTGGTGTTTCTTACTGGCTTCTTTTTGGCTTAGCCTCTTCAAGGTTTATTGTGGTATGCATCAATACTCCATTCCCTTTTATTGCAGAATAATATTCCAGGGTTTGAGTAGATCACATTTTATTTAGCCATTCAGAGGTTGATGGACATTTGGGTCATTGCCAATTTTTGACTATTATGAGTAATGCTACCATAAAATTCCATGTACAAGTTCTTATATGGACATGTGTTTTCATCTTTCAAATATACACCTAGAGGTGAAATTGTTGGGTCATATGGTTATTCTGAGTTTAACATCTGATGAACTTTCAAATCATTTTCTGAAAAAGCTGAACATTTTACCTTCCTAGCAATTAAGGAGGCTTCTCATTTGTCCACATTCTCCTCACCCTTCATTATTATCTTTTTTTTCTTATAATAACCAATCAAATGGATATGAAGTCTTATCTCACTGTGCTTTGCATGCTCTGATGGTTAACAATGTTGAATTTCTTTTCAGGTCTTTTTTGCCCAGAGGCGGGTGGCCCACTTTTTTTTTTTTTTTTTGGAATGACATCCTGCTTCATGTGTGGCTCCTGGTCAGAGGAGATGACCTCTTATCTTTTTGGTTTGCTTCATCTGGTATGGAGCTTTCACCTTATGAATGAGCTGAGGCAAAGACCCAGTATTCTTGGTAGTTTATAGCTTCTGCCCTCTAAGTGAAGCCTGGCTTGAGGATGAGTCTAAAACTTCTCAGCCTCTCTTTCTTGGAATTTTTTCTGCTACACAGATACGGGGGTGGGTAGACAGATAGAGAGGGTACACCTGAATGTTCTCCTGTCTGAGCTAACCTGACTTTAGGTGCTTTACAACCACTGAGTTGAATTTAATTTCTGGGTTTCCATGAGATTTCTGAAGCACTGTATCAATTACCCCTGCCCAGTCATATCACACATACTTTGCTGATGCATGAAATTCCTAAAGCAGAGCACAAAGGCTTTCTTTCTACCATTTCAGATGCAAATTTAAAATGCAAATACTACTATGAGAGGTAAGTAGTGTGAAATCAATGACAGATGTTTTCCTGTTTTGAGAATGAGGATGGAAGAGAAGACAGCAATTGGTTCTGAGCTGTAAAGAAGTTAACAGTAAAAAGAGGCTGGGGATATGTATAAAAATGTCAGTTCTATTTCCCTTATGACCTTACATCAAATTCCCTTCATCCATTTTTAGGTAACTTTTGCAATAACCATGTACCTTTGACCAGATACTTTGATATAGGTATCACTCTTTAAGGGTGAATTTTTCCTTTTTTTGCCCTCCCTGCACAACTTCATTTTACCACTACAATTATTAACTAGATAATGACCCAATAGTTCTAAAGGAATTATGTTAATTTTGTATTTTAATAATGACAAAAGGCATCATTTGAAAAAAAATGAATATCTCGATGTATTATGCATAATAATATATGTATATTTTTGTGTACTATATACTTACAAAAATACAACTGCAGTGGGATTTTGCTGTTAATTTATAATCTTCATTTCCTAATAGAATTAGTGAAGCATTAAACAAAGCACTGTTAAGAACAGCCTAGGTGTTTTTCGCCTCCTTTTGTGTCACCTACTGTTCCACAAAGGTAGTTTCTGGGGAACCATATCATTCCTTAATGACTTGAGCATTTCCTTGAATTCAATCTAATACACTAAATACAGGGATTCCCCAGTCTGTTTATGCATTTGTTTAAAAATTTAAACTATAAGTAAAAGATTTTATTAATTTTGCTGTTTATGTTTATAAGATGCATTGCGTGGATTTCAATTATTTGTTAAAATATTTGCTTTCCTATTATATTATTGTGGGCAGCACTCCTCCATGAGTCTCTTGTGCTTCATCGAGTCTGGCTGGGTTTGTCAATAATGCCAGACCATAACTAAATCTTTACCTGATCATTTCTTGGGATTGTATTTGCAGAGAGAAAACTAGAGGAATGGGTAATGTTTCCTTCTGGAACAAAGGGCAGGATTGTATGTTGCCTGCTATAAAACAGTGGTTTCCTCAGGTTGTGTTCCTCTGCTGTGATGTAAGTTCTCTGCGTGCACGCCATCTATCTGGGCACCTGCACACCACCCCTGTGGGTTTTGTGGACCAGAATAGACATTAACATGAGTCCCACATCATTTGCTGTATTGTGAAAATAGAATCCTTTCATCTCTGTCTCCTACCAGACTCCGTAAAAGAGTAACAGACTAACTTATTAGCTTATAAAATCAAATCATAGACTCTTCTGCCTATTAGCTCCCTAAAGGGTGTCTTTTATTCATTTCCATTCCCCCTAATGCCTTAAAAATTGCCTGGCACTTAAAGATGTTTCAATACTTTTTAAATGATGAATGAATTTTGTTGTTATGGCACTAATACATATTCTCTAAATTGAAACAATTGAAACATTATTGATACTTACAACTTGAAAACTTAAGGAGGTTCATTATTCTTCAATACAATGCTGAGAAATTTTACATGCTGCTGCCTAGAATAACAGTTCTCTCTATGTCAGGTCAATGATCAAATAAGTTATAAAGAATATTCTAGCTTTGATAGAAAAAAAAGATAACTTGCTGATTTACTGCTATGTGGAAAAGGCTCAACTGAATGCATTTTCTGTGGTCACTTCTTAAGTCTCACTGTTAACCATACCACTTCTACCGTGGTCTGCAATGCAGGAGGGGTGGGGATATAATTACTTCACTCTTTTACATGATTTGATCATAGCAGTTATCTAAAGGAACTACGCTATTTTATGTCCTTGGCCTTAATTGAAACTGTGCAATTTAAAATGGCTTCTCTTTCCTGCTCATGTTGAGGGCAAACATGCTCCGTTTCTATCCTTGGTTCTCCAGTGATAAGTTAGCTTGTGTTTTAAACGCTCTGCTGTGCCAACCAGATCCCCTTCAAGACAGAGATACTTTGATTGATGACAGTTGACAGCTTAGCTCCTCTCCAGAAATTCACTTACTAAAGAAAACTGATTCAGCCAAGGTAATGTCCCTTACCTGGGATAGTAGACACCTAACAACTGATTGATATGAAGGTAAAAGATCAGCCTCCTTGCTTAACTCCGAAAGTCTGAAAAGGGCTATCCCAACTTCAGAGCTCCATGTAGGGTTGGCTGAAGCCTCTGTAGCAACTGCGTTGCACTTCAGCTTCTCATTTTGCCTAATCTTGTTTATACTCTCCACGCAAATCTGTCTCAGAGTCTATTTCTAGAGAAACTAAATTATGACTTTTGGTGCCAGTAGAGGTCCAACACAATAGACCCCTAAGTAGAATTTAGAGCAGAAGATTGATAACCCCAGGAATATTATAGACGTGTAGGTATTGAACTTTTTAAAGGTTTAGTGATAAACTGGATAGGATACCAGTAGAAGAGAGTACACTGATTGATGCAGTACCTTTGGTCTTTGAAAGCTTCAAAACTGTAGAAATTATAAAAACAGTTGAATCAGATGCTATTGTTGGGCTTAATGAGAACATGGAGGAAAGACAAAGAAAGCTTTGGGATAATTCATCATCAGTTTAAGGCAGAATGTAAAAGTTAAAGGGCTTCCCTGTAGCATATAAAGAGATTTTCAACTCCTTCAGTCAAAAGGCAGATAGAGGATCAATGGCAGACTTAGTTTGAAGAGTATCACATATTCAAAAATGTTTGACTTCTTAGCACAGCAATTTTGCTTTAACAAGTTCAACTCCTTTATAACAAGACAAGGTACTTATGTGAAATAAGTGGGAATCTGAGGCTTATGATGAGAATCTCTGTGACCATATGCTCAAAAATATTAAAATCCTAAATTCCCCTAAACCTCCTGGGATGTCAGAAGGGCCCACTGTTTCCTGTTAACCCAAGGCTCCCTTGTTGCTTGAAGATAATGCAGAGACATTTCCCTTGCAAGACAAAATGCACTTCCTTCTGGATCTATGGCCATTCTTCTTCCATGGCCAGATTAATGACAAAGGTCAATCACAATATAAACTGATGGGCAAGTGTTGAGCCTGATATAGGAAGAAAAGAACTGTATGCTGAAAGAACATAAGTACCTATGTACATGTACTGACAGGATCCAGGAAAGTATATTTGAGATTAAATCCTGAGGATTCTTGATTGTGGGGAAGGGGATAGTCATGAAGTTAAAAAGGTTGAGTTTCTATATGGAAACACTATCACATAATACAAGATTTAACATCTCTATGGAAAGCTTCCAAGTGCCATTGCTAACATGTTTACAGAGTCGTTCTTTGACGTTGGAAGAAATGATATTCATACCAAGTGAAATAGACATGACAGACTGCCATGGAGAATGGTGGAAGAAGACAGCAAAAAGGCATGGGCATACTAGGGTGCATTAAGTGATGTTAGGCTATGATTAGTAGAAAGGCCTGAAGGAGGTTGCATTTACCAAAGTACTCCATTACGCAATTTCAAGCATCAATGTGAATTTCAATTGTGATTGTCCTACGTAGGACAGAACTGATAGTAAGAGATTCTGTTACAGAATGAGTTCTCTGAGAGCAATGGAGGGTGACAAGTTCCTGGAAACAATTAAGCATCCTTAATTGTCAAAAGTAATATGGGAAAATTATTGTATGACAAACAAGGGCAGAGCGTCAGCTAAAAGTGTCTTAATTTGTTTGGGCTGCTGTAACAGAATATCATAGACTAGATGCTTATAAACAATAGAAATAATTTCTTATAATTCTAGAGGCTGGGAAGTCCAAAATAAAGGCATCAACAGATTCAGTGTCTGGTGAGGACTCACCTTCTGGTCCAGAATGCTATCTTCTTGCTATGTCACATGGCAGAAAGGACAATGGAGCCCTCTGAGGTCTCTTTTATAAAGCCACTAATCCCATTCCGGAGGGCTCCACCTGAATGGCCTGAAGGACATATCTTCAAATGCTATTGCACTGGGGATTAGGTTACAATATATGAATTTTTGGGATAATACATATTTTTAGTCTGTAGCAAAGAGGTCTGACTTTTATAGAGCTCTGAGTTCATTATTAGAACATGTAATTTATCAAGGCAAAATAGATGAGAAGCCATTGATGGTACTGCAAAATATATTCATACAACGGAAATCAAAGATAGAAATTACTTCAATAAAAGTCATCAAACCTTGCCCAGTTTCAGAATCTGATTTTCTTTTGAATCCAGAACCCAGGAAAAACTGGATCACCAAAAGGAAAGACTGTACAATATCACAGTAAGTATATATAGCAGAGCTCCCCCTCAAGCTTCACTCACTCAAAGGCTGTTTACCTGAATAGCTATACACTGAGGAAAAGTTTACACTGATATCTAGGCACCCAAAGTCTTATTATGGATCTCATGTTAGACAAATACATAGATGAACCCTATAATAAATGAGTTCTGGCCCAAGTCTAGCTCACAATGATTATAGTAGGGTCATGGACATGTAACCTTACTAAAAATGAATAAATAAATATATAAATAAATAAATCTCATTATTATTTTCAGTATGAATATGATATTTATGCTTGGTAGTTAGAAGAACCTCTATATTAGTCACTTAGCTTATGGAGAAGGATTATTATAGTAGGGGAGGCAAAACCCATATAAATCCTAGAAGGAGTCAGCAGGCTACCACAAATTCAAACAAAGAGAAACCTCATTTTTAACTATTTTGCCAAATGAATTATCTTTGCTAGGGAAAATTAACATGACTTTAAGTACATGGTGTGCTGTCATTGAGTTGGTGAAAGCTTAGTTTTGCATCCCTATCAGGCAGGAGAGCAAAAAGTAGCTCATATTCATGTGGAATAGGCAACAGAATACTTTTATGGTTTTGTCCGAAAGCTAGATTAACCTTCTTGCCTTCTGTCATAAGATAGTTTGAAAAGATTGGGCCATCTGGATGCTCTGCAAAATATCATTTTGGTCCACTATACCAAAGATACTATGTTAATCCACCTAGATGACAAGATGTATCAACTACAATTGAGGCTTTGATAAAGCACATATGTTCTAGACAATGGAAGAAAAACTATGTGAAGATTCAGGTCTTGCCACATCAATGCAGTTTTGTCATAGTTTCAGAAATAAAATGCATGGCAGGATTTTCTCTCCAAAAATTATTGCATCTTTCATGTCTTAGCACTAACAAAGGAGCTCCCTATCTAGAAGACTTCTTCAGGTACAGAAGGCAACGTATTCCACATGTGGGAATACTTTTCTGATTTTTTACTGAACAGTAATGAAGACTGCCAGCTGTGAGGAGGGCCAGTAGTGGAAAGAACTCTTAGCAGGCCCAGGCTAAGTGCAAGCAGCACTGCTGCTTTGGCCATATAACTCAACAGAAAGCGTGGAATTTGATGTTTTGCAGTGGGAAAAATACCATGTGGAGTTAGGGCATGCCCCTGTAGAAAAATTACATCTACCATAGATCCTAGAATTCTGTTACAGGGCCATGCCACCTGTATCAGATAATGTTATTCCATTTGAAAAAATGGTTTCTACAGTGCTGCTCAGCCTTGCTGGAGATAGATAACATGAGCAGGACCATATGGCCAGAGCTGCCCATCACCAGCTGGTTGTTATCACACCCACCAAGTCATAAGGTCAGGTATGTCAGGCAGAAATCCATCATATGATAGACGTGATGCCTCTTCAACTGGAGAGAAGCAGGGTCAATAGGCACAAGTAAACAGGATCATTAATTATACTGGTACCTCTCCCTCAGATCACTTGTTTGTCATCATGGCATTATGACCCTCACAACCAGCTGACAGAAAAGAAAGCAAAACAATCATGGTACATGGGTGCACTGGCTTGGTTTGGGGATTGAAGGTGAAAATGGATTGCTGCTGCAATGCAACTAAACTCAAAAGTGCTTTGAAAGAGAGTGGTAGGGGCATATCTTCCTGATGGGCAGTCCATATTGCATGGACCCAACCTTAAATACTGCATGGAAAGAAAAGTGTCCTGAAATAGTAATGTGTATGGATTCATGGGCATAGGTGGATATCTTGGATATGTCAAGGAAGAATGTTTGGTACCCAGGTGATAAACTGGTACATGTCACTTGGCATTTCCCTACTTGACATAATGACACATGGACAAGTTCAGGAGTTATAACTTGGAAAGAGCCTGGTGTTTAGTGGCTTAGTCTTTTCTGGGAAACAACCTTTTAATATTTTGCCCCAGGAAAGACTGGCCACCATATGCAAGGAGATTTCCCAGATGGGACAAACTTACTACACAAAGCACATGGATCTAAGTGGCACATGGGTGAACTATAGTCAGTGCTATGGTACACCACTGGGATCCTCCTTCAGGAGCAAGGCACTCATTCTTCCAATGACAAGAGTGTTGACTGCTGATAGCTCACAGCTAGGTTCCCCTCTTGGCATTACTCTCAGCTTAAGGTGCTGCCTCATAAAGATTCCTCTTCTTCGTCAGGAGCAGTTTGCATCAAATGATTAGTCAATGCTGATGTTTGAGGCCTGAGTAACCTGTATCAACTTAGGACAACTTTAAAGGCCATTCCAAACTCAGGGCTACATATGTTATTTTTGAAGTATTAGTTGCAACTGTGTCACAGTTCAATTTCTCCCTCCTTTCCTCAATGCTTTAGAGTGATGTGAAAATGTTGGGATTTGGGTGCAAACAGTTAAAGAATCTTGAGGGGTACAAAAGCAGTGGTTTTATTAAAGCATGGGAACAGGACCCATGGACAGAAACAGCTACGCTGGGGTTGTGAGGAGTGACTGATTATATACTTTCAAGTTGGGAGGGGGTTAGGGATAGTGTAAGTCTCTAAGGAATTTGGAAGCAAGGTTTCTAGGACCTTGAGGGGCTAGCTGATTTTAGGAAAAGTTCATTTACTACTGTCTAGTAAAACCTTAGTCATGAGACCCTTCAGATGCATATCAGTGGGCCATATGCTTGGAGGATGATTGTTAACATTGTATCTTGGGAGGGTAGAAATAGAGGAAGTTTGCAAAAGGGATTTTTACAGGATCCTAGAGGATCCTGTAAGGTTGCCTTTTGCCTTTAGCAAGGTACTAACATCGAGGCAGTTAAGCTCCTTGAGGAAGGTCATTCTGTATATCCTAAGTACTTGCCAATGGGCTGTAAGTTATAAGGATATTTATTTTTCTTTTGCCTTTATTCTCCACATCAGTGTGGTTGCTAAGTATACCTTTCCAAACAAAATTTCTGTATAAAAAGTCTCCATCTTGAAATCTGCTATTATACAGAATCTACTTATATGCCCCCAGAATTCATATGTTGAAATCCTTATGCATAAGGTACTGATATAGGAAGTAGAGAGTCTTTAGGAAGTAACTAGACCATAAGAGTGGAGCCTCATGAATGAGATTAGTGCTTTTGTAATGGCAGCTCCTGAGAGATCCGTTGCCCCTTCTGAGCACATAGAGAAAAGCATCTGGGTACAAACCTGGAAGTGGGCCCTCATGAGTCACCACATTGAATCCTCTGGTACCTGATTTTGGATTTTCTAACCTCCAGACTGTGAGAAAGAAATGTTTGATGTTTATCAGCTACCTGGTCTGTGGTATTTTGTTATAGCAACCTACAGGGGCTAAGACAAAAATCTGTTTCTGTTGAAATCAACCTTTGGCTTCACTAATATTTTACTTGTTCCTCCACCCTTTGCAAATTTCCCACCTACCATTGGAAAGTCATGGGCAGCCGATTCCAAAATATTACTCAGCACCACTCAGAAATGTCTACTAAAGAGATGAGAGCATTCATCTATTTCCTGCCCTCACATAGTTATTCACAGCATTTCATTTCCCTGAAAACTCTTCCTCTCTCTCCTGCTTCTCCAGGTACTGACTTTGCTTCAGAGTTATTTTAGTCTTAACTTTCTGCAAAGACTACTTTCACTGTCCAAGCAATGCTCCTTTTCTATGCTCTTAAAGACACTTGTATCATGAATATGACCATCAACACACTTAGTTTTGTTTTATTTGTTTTGTCTGTATATTGGGTGTGGGAGTATTCTGTGTGGATTAAGAAATTGGGTGAATATTCCTAAAATATAATTTCCTATATCCAAATGAACAGACCTGTGAAAATATGTAAGGTATGTGTGGAATGTAAGTTAAAAATAGGTTTTGGAGTCAGCAAAATATAATTGCAAATATCAACTCTCTCATTTTAAGTGAGCAAATTATTTAACCTCACCAAGCCCAAATTTTCTCCTTTATCTGTAAACATGGCACCTTATTTTAGAACAGCATTACAAAAATTAAATAATTCAGGGGTGCCTGGATGGCTCAGTCGGTTGAGTGTCTGACTTAATTTTAGTTCAGGTCATGATATCAATGTCCTGGAATCTAGGCCTGCATTGGGCTCTGTGCTCAGTAGGAGGTTTGCTTCAGTATTCTCCTTCTCTCTCTCTCCCTCTGCCTCTCTTCCTTCTCACCCCAGTGTTCTCCCTCTCTCTCTTTCTTTCTAAAATAAATAAATAAATCTTTAGAAAAAGATTAAATAATTTACTGAAAGAGCTTAGCAAAGTTCCTAGCACATGAGTTCAGTAAGTGGTGAATTTTTTTGTTAATGAAGGAACACCTTTTTATCTCTTTATACCCCTAAGCCTGATTCTTGAGTACAATAGGTGCTCATTGCATGTTTTTGACATGACTTACAATGAGTATTCTCCAGTATTTTTCATAAAGAAACAGGATATTAATACTAAATTTCTATAATACTATTGGATTTTAAACCTTTCAGAAAAGGATAACAGCAAGGCAAACACTGGGTATGACCCTGGTTCTTTTCAGTAAGAACTGCTTTAGAAATGAAAAATCTGGAAATATAAGGCTCTTTATACTCTAATCATGGAATAGCACTTACATTACCCAAACCTACCTCTGCTTAATGTTGGCAGGTGATTTTTAAACTTATATTAAGCCAAAAAAGTTCTGTGGAAAAACTACCTTCTCAACTCCATTCCTTTGAAAATCTGCCCCAAATATATATCATTTTCCTTATAAAAAATAAAAGTCCACATAGAGATACATAATCTTCTTATTAATTCAATATTCATGCAAAGCTTACAAAAGGACCGTATCTAATTCTGGACAATGTTAATAAAACACAACATAAAAAACTTGGAATGTTTTCAAGAAGAGCATACAAAGGATTTAATATGATTTATGTGGAAAATTGTATCTGTTAGGAAATTTTAGAAATCTGTGCTAATTTAGATGAAAGTCCAGTTAAAAGGAGTTTTAAGCATATAAATCTTGAACAAAATAATGTATTGTTTTTATAATCACAAATATAAAATCATTATAAGGTAGTTAAATAATACAGAAATATTTATACTACATTATGAAAATCATTTTTTCAATCTCTTATCTGAAGGTAACCACTGTTTACAGTTTGTTCTATATTTTATATCTTTTCTATGCCTTTAACATATCCGTGCTACATCTATATGTTCATTTTTACACAGGACATGGTGAGCGTCTTTGTTTCTGTTGAATAATAGAAAATGTTCCCTGATCAATAAATTCTTTTTTGGGGACCTCAAATGTGCTCCAAATATGGTTTGTAGGAACCTCAAGAAGAAAGGTGTGTATGTGTGTATAGGAATGAGAACTCTAGTTTACTTTCAACACTTCATTATCATCACTCCTTAACTTGATCACCTCTGCTTTCAAGGTTTCAAGGAAATAAAATATGAATTTCCCTTCTAAAAAGTCTGAAGACCAATTTTTTTAAGAGTTATACAGTTAAAATCTGTATTCTGGTTATGGAAAGCACATCTTTTGAGGTCTTGTATGGTCAAAATATGGGTCTCTCAAAGTCCATTGAAAATTTTGATGTTGTATAATTCTACGGTACTTTAACTAAAAGCAAAAGGAAAAAAAGGAAACAGCAACAACAACACAAAATGATTCTAGTTAGTCCTATTTCTTCTACCATTCTGTTTCTTTCTTGGCCAGTTCTGTCAATCAAGTATAATTGTGAAATTGCCTCGTAGATGGATATAAATTGAGACTAGTTTGCAACTCATTTTCTCTTTTAGCCCAGTCTGACAATTCAACTCCATGCCATTTCTTGGACATACAATGGATAACAACCCTTTATTTAAAGGACATCTGGTCATCAATATAATTTGATTCTCATCTACAGGAGGTTATCTGTGTGTGTGTGTGTGTGTGTGTGTGTGTGTGTGTGTTCAGATTAATACTGAAGACCTAAGCATATAAATGATTATCAGCAGGAATAGTAAAGGAAGTTTAACGAGGAGATTATAATCAGAAAATGCAATAATGGGAAACTTGCTTAATGAGAATATTGGTGCCAAACTACATTATTCATAGGACATTCTGATTAGAGACAAATGCAAAATGAAACATACATTCCTTGGTGGAAGTCTTCATTTACATTTCAAATAAATACTATTACTCCAACCTTTAGCTCAGAAAATGAGCCTTCATACTGAATAACTAAAGACTCACCCAAAGATAATGGTGTACCAGATATATTGTTAAAGAATAAATGGAAGATATAAGTACATTTTCTTGATTTTTAGGAGTCACATTTCATTGTATATTTAGTGCAAGACATATTTTTTTATCCCACTAATAAATGTACCAAATTCAGGATCTCTGTCCATGAAATAAAACACGGCTATAAATGGATTTACACATTTTACCAATTTATTATATTCTAATAGCTCCCCTTCTCTTTTTAAGAGTTAATCAGCTCAACTGATTAAAGCAAAGTGATAATGAGACCTGGATTATGGATCATAGCTTTTCTTGTTTGATTTTTTTGGCCATGAAATGGATTCCTAGCCTTAGCTGGCCATATCACAAATACTACAAAGTGAAGATGAACTGTCTTAGAATAAATTTTCTGTTATCTGTTAAGAATATGTCTCAGAAAAAATATTCCTAATGAGTGCATGTGTTTGCATATGTATAAGTGTGTATAGAGCAGTATGCTTAGCACAATCACCTTGGAAATGTTGTGCATTTTACGATCTTCTTGGACGTGGAATATGAACTGAGCATGGTACTGTATTGAGAGTTCCCTGTAGGAATTCTTACAAGCCAGAGTTGCAAACAACTGGTAGAGGAGAATCATAGGAATAAAACTCCAAGCATTGATTATAAAGAGAATCTATAAAGTGAAAATATATTTTCTGAATGGAGCATAAACTGATGGCTAAACTTTTGAGTGGAGTGTGATTAATTTGCTTTGTGTGGAGAAAAACCAAGGACTAGTTATCATTCTTTGATGAAACACAGGGGGGAAAATATCCATAAATTTTAAAGTTAAAGAAAAAAAATAAATTCTGTTAAAATTATTTGGTACTTGATTTTCTTTGACCTAACAGTAACCAGTGTAGAAATTACTCTAGAAATAATATATATATATATATATATATATATATATATATATATATATATATATATATATAAAACTTTGAAGAAAAAAAAGAAATTTATAAATAACTACCAATGGTCAGTGATATTGACACTAGACATCAAGAAAAAATCTTAGGGAGATTTGGGCTCACAATCTTGTCTTTGAACACTAAGTAATTACAAAAAAATTATGTGGGCGGTTTGAAAAACATGTCAATGCCATCCTTGCCCTGCACCTGATTTTTGACTTCTGGTAAAAGACATTTAGATGTAGGTTAGGTAACACAAAAGTTACTACCCCCATAAACTACATGTTTTATCCAGTATGACACTTCAGTAAGGATGCACACAATCAAGATAAAGCAGGAAGTTGTGTGGAGCACCCTGCCTAGCTCTTTGGGTACTTTGTTCCTGTAAGGGTCTCAGACTCTGTAGAGTCTCAGACTCATATAGATTGGGTTGCTAGGGCAGCCCAGGTGGCTCAGTGGTTTAGCACCTGCCTTCGGCCCAGGGCATGATCCTGGAGACCCGGATCGAGTCCCACATCAGGCTCCCTGCATGGAGCCTGCTTCTCCCTCTTCCTGTGTCTCTGCCTCTCTCTCTCTCCTCTCTCTCTCTCTCTCTGTCTCTCATGAATAAATAAATAAAATCTTAAAAAAAAAGAAAGATTGGGTTGTTAAAGAAGTTTTCATGTTAGTTTACAAAAAGATTGGATGAATTTAGGTTATGATACATCTCCATTTCATGCCCCAGAGATTTGTACAGTTTACATGACATTTTTCAGAGCCATGCCTCATAAATCTATAGATTATATATTTTATTTATTATATGCAATCCTAAATCAGGGTTGCACTGCAAAAAAAAAAAAAAGCATTTTATGTATCAGGATTATCCTACAAATACTGATAGTCTACACACCAGGAGGTGAATTATCAGCATGTTTACAAAGGAGTTCAGTCACTTGCCTTTTTTCTTTCCACAGAAGCACCTGCTGGTAATCAAAAGAGGAATATTTTGTAGGACACTTAGTTTTCATTTCTTCCACTCCAATAGCTATAATTCCAGTGAATTCATTTTTGGCTTTAATAATGGAGTAATGGATATATTATTAGCATTTTCCAACTTTATTATGCCACTAAACCCATTACGTATTGTGGCATGTTGCATACTATTACACTTTCAAACTACTAAAACTTCAATATAGATACAATATTACAAGGAAATTGGGATATTTCTGAAAGAGTAATTAGTTGGTGCCCTTCTGAGTTTGATGGTGGTAAACTGATGTAATATATTCAGATTTCTCACATACACTATAGGCAGCAGAGTTAGGGTCTGTCCATCTTTGAAGCTTTCAATTCTGTGGCATCTTTCAGTAGTAAGACTAGGTAAAACTAAGCATATCTTGGATTGTAGAGTATATGCCAAATTTGTTTATAGAAATACACTCTTTCTGCCCCACCATCAAAACATGCCTGTTTTGGGGCACCTTAGTGGCTCAGTGGTTAAGCATCTGCTTTTGGCTCAGGTCGTGATCCCAGGATCCTAGGATCAAGTCCTACATCACATTCCCCGCAGGGAGCCTGCTTCTCCCTCTGGCTGTGTCTCTGCCTCTCTCTCTCATGTCTCTCATGAATAAATAAATAATTTTTTTTAAAAAAATGCCTGTTTTGTGTCTTACACCCTTAAAGTCAGAAGCTCTCATAAAAAGTAATTTGTTTTATTAAAATGCTAATGACTGAAGCAGTTTTATGTTTACATCTCCCAGACGACAGTTTCTAGGTTCTTAGATCACTTAACCTAAGCAATTTAATAAAAAAAAAATTATTTCAGACAGTGGCTAGATCTATTTTATCTAATACCTATTTTTTTGGATTGCTTAACTGCTCATCGGACTACAAATTGCATTTATCACTCAATAAACAAATACTAAATGCTTTCTTGACAAAACAATCTATAAAAAAACGAGATATTTGTCTTCATCTGTGCATTTTTAGCTTTTCTTTAAAAAAATTTCAGCAGATGAGAAAGCTGCTTTCTTAAGTTACAGCTACATTGAAAATGATGCATGTACTTTATGCAAATTACATTTTAATACTTCAGAGAAGATATAAATGGTATTGAAATGAACATTTATTTCTCCAGTCATTTCCTAGAACTTACAATACCCACAGCCATAACTTGATATGAATAATGGTAATATTAATTATTAGTGCTATTGTTTTAATTGAGTACAGAGTATGATGGCATTTATTAAAATGTTCATCAACTGCATGTAATAATTGTTTGGCAACATGCTATAGTGAGTGACACAATTGCTATTAATTCCTATGGTACTCATTGTTAGAATATGAATCATACTGAATTGTTTTGGTATGCATGTGATGTAAAATGTAATTCCACAGAAATCTTACTGTAATTTGCCAGAGCAGTAATTAATACTACTGTGCAAATATGAGTAGATAAGTTGCACATAGAAATGAAGCAATGAAAGCCATGAATTTGGAGTACCAAATTATACTATTTTTCATTGTGATCATTCAGTTCCTATGTATCGGAAAGAACTGTCAAGGAAAGGAGGTGGTCCAATGAATGAACCCACATCTCTGGCATCCAGTTGATTACTGGAGAGTCTTAAAGTCTTAAAGCCAGGGTCCTTAAAGTTAAGGCTAATTTCAGGAAGTCCATCTCATCAGAAACTCCTGGTCTTACAATATTCAGGAATACAGGTCCTCCATATTTTCAATACCTCAGGGAAATAGCTATGCCTCTAGTGTTCCATCTATCAGGAAGTTTCTTGAGGACGGTAGTCCCTGTTTTGCAATCCCCCAGGTAAATGTTGTGAGAGCATAGAACAAGTACTGAGATATGCAATTACATAAAGAAGACAATGTCTAGTTTAGGATGCAAATTTTATTGTGCTCAGCATGATGTGGTGGCAGAGGTACAAAGATGACCGTGGACCTGACATCTGCTGGCTACAGCTGCATGAATTTGGACAATTTGATTAAACTTAATATGTTTCAACTGTTCGTCTTTTTTTTTTTTTCTGCTCGTCTTTCTTTTTTTTTTTTATTTTTTATTATTATTATTTATTTACGAGAGTCACAGAGAGAGAGAGAGAGAGAGGCAGAGACACAGGCAGAGGGAAAAGCAGGCTCCATGCACCGCGAGCCCGACGTGGGATTCGATCCCGGGTCTCCAGGATCGCGCCCTGGGCCAAAGGCAGGCGCCAAACCGCTGCGCCACCCTGGGATCCCTCTGCTCGCTTTCTAATGGAGATCATATCATTCCTACCTATGAAAAGAAGAAAACTGTATCAGATGATTTCTTTTGACACCTTTCAGTAAAGTCATCCTCCTAAAATCTATGGCCTCAGACTAATGTCTTCAGGCTATTTATAGCCTCGAAGTCTTTGTCTCTCAATCTTCTTGTTTCAGGATACGTGCATCTGTGTATGTGTGTCTGCGTATGCATGTATGTTCAACCCAAACTCCTAATATAATTTCTCATTTATCTTCTCCATGTTTGCTTTATCCTCCCCAAAGTACCCAAAAGTAATAATCATGAAGGCTAATTTGGCTTCTCATGGTGAAAGTTAAGGTCTTAGTTCAATTTTAGCCAAGTATTCAGAATATATTCTATGGTTTCCACTAACAATTAAGGAACTTATTTTTCAAATATCTATTCCAAATACTAGCTTTTTGATTTGCCTTTTTATATGCTCTTTCCAGATACCGATAGTCAAGATCTAACTGTGGTCTTTTTCTACTGCCATTTTTCTTTCATATTGTTGACATACTTCCTAAAGATATGCAGTCACTTCTTCCACTGACTCTATGCCTAATGAGCTCTTCTACATATCCCATAACTCTACTAAAATCATATTCATATAGGTGTCTAATAACCAGTTTTGTACGAAACCTTGATTTGTAAAATCTATTATCATTCTCCTTGGTGTCTCTGTAGCATCTCTCTCTCTCTCTCTCCCTCCTTCACTATCTCAGTATTTTTTTTCTATCACTCACACATACACTATCTATAATACACATATATTAACCTGCCCATACTTTTTTTAAAACTATGGTTCCTTGGCTTTTGATACTACCAGTTGCTTTTACCTCCTTATTGCTCCTAATAAATACTAAAGTGATGTTCAGTTCTTGACTTTCAGTTTCCTTTCTCTTCAATTAGTTCAGAAACTAAAAGAGGAAGAAAAGTACTGTTAGTTGTTGAATTCCCTCAAAGACTCAGGCAGTAATATGACTTGAGAGCATTTGATTGCCACAGAAGCTCTCAATTACTGCCTTTCCATCCTCATCACTGATGCTCTTATTTGCACTGCTATCATTTCATGTTTGGGCTGCTGTAAAGATCTGTTAACATTTTAAGCTGTTTTAGCTAATTCACCTCTTCTTGACCTTTTTATATTTATTTATTTATTGCTTATTTCTTTTCTTCCTTTCCCAGCTTTGCTTTCTGCCACATTCTCTTTCTCATGTAAACTGTCATGACAAACCTGGTTAAAACCTACTGTGAATCCGTTCATACTTTTCACCATGAGTATAATTCATGTTGAAATACAATTATACACACACAAGAATTTTCTTGCCTTCACTTTAAAAAAGAGAACATGTTATACTATTTTTGCATCATAATATTCTCACCTAAAAATACATCACTCTTAGAACTCTGAAAGAATAATTACTTTTAATGGCTGTACAATATCCACAATATGGGTGCGCTACAAATTATTCAATTATTCTCCTATTAATGGGCATTTAGTCTATTTCTTTTTTTTAAGATTTTATTTATTTATTCATGAAAAACACACACACAGACAGAGAGAGAGAGAGAGAGAGAGAGAGAGAGAGAGAATGGCAGAGACACAGGCAGAGGAAGAAGCAGGCTCCATGCCGGGAGCCTGATGTGGGACTTGATCCCAGGTCTCCAGGATCACACCCCGGGCCAAAGGCAGGCACCAAACTGCTGAGCCACCCAGGGATCCCCTGTTTAGTCTATTTCCTTTTTTGACCACCATGCACAATTCTACAAAGTATATACTTATTTAATGAATGAGGTTTTTTTTAATTGTTTATTTTTATGGAGCAGATTTCCATGGGAGTGAAATTCCTGAGCCAATGTTATATGTATGTTTTAATTTAATAGATGCACAGTGTCTGTAACAATTTAAATTTTTACTAGCAAAGTATGAGAGCATCATGTTTCCTAACTGCCTGCCAGCATAAGATGTTATCACATTTTTCATTTGTCAAGCTAATGTTAATGAAGTGACACTTCTTCGTTATTTTGATTTTTTCTTACCCTATGTATCTAGTGAGTTTGAACATATCTTCATGTATTTGCTTAATTCGCAGGTCATGAATTACTTGTTCTAATCCTCTGGATACTTTGCATTGAGTTATCTAGCAATTAACTTACTTTTCTATAATTTTATTTCTTCCTTCCCAATTTGGATGCCATTTTTTTTTTCTTGCCTAATTGCTCTGGATAGGATTTCTAGTAGTAAATAGAAGTGGTGAAACTGAACATCCTTGTCTTATTCTTAATCACAGAAAAAAGCTTTCAATCTCCCATCATTATGATGTTTAAGATTTGATTTTAAAGTTATGTTGGATTCAAAAAAATGAATTTGAGAGCTCTATTTTTTAAAAATCTCAAAGGGATTATTTGAAAAAGAGTAGAATCTGACTGTGACAGTGTCCTGGTTACTTTTTCATTGGTAGCTATATGAGTATTTCTCTCCTATAGTAATTAGTATGTTTATGTTTTTAACTTCACATCTGGCTAATTTTGATATTTATATTGAGCAGGAAAGTCTGTATTTCCTCTTCATTTTATATTTATTTCCATAGAGTTGTATACATTTCCTTATAATTAATTTGATCACATTTTATGTGTACTTTTGTCTTCAGTCTTATTTCAAATATGTATTTTAATCTTTTTTTTCATAATCAAGCTCATGTGATGACTAAACATTTTAAATGTCTTTATATTTTTCTAATATCTCTATATTAATTTCAGCTTTAATATTGATACATTTCCACTTCCTACTTCCTTTTTGGTTAATTTCTTAAGATAAATTCAAAGATTCCTTTTTGATTTTTTTGTTTATCTTTATAATGAAATCATTTATGGGTGTAAATATCTTCTGAGTATAGTGTTGATGGTGTGAATTAGTGTTAACATGGAATATTTTTCTCTATCCATTGACTTTAATGTATACATGTCTTTATATTTAAAGTGGGCTTTTTGTATTCAACATTTTTACTCTTATCATTTTGAACAAACTTTTATCTGTTAGATCATCAAGAGTAAGAAAGATTTAAAAAATATTTTACCTTCACTTATTTTATCTTTGATGTCCTTCCTTTCTTTAGAGAAATACAAATTTCTGACTCATTGTCCTCTCTAAAGAATTCTTATTAACAATTCTTACATGGTCAGTCTACGGGCAACAAATTTTCTCAAATTTTCATCCACTTTTGATGAATAATTTTCCAATATAAAGAATTCTAGGTTTTTCTTTTTTCCTTAACACTTTAAATATTTAATTCCACTCTGTTCTTGCTTACATAGTTTCTGAGAAGATAGATGTGAGTCATATCTTTGTTCCTCCATAGGTAAGGTGTTTTTCTCCTTTGGGTTCTTCAAAAATATTTTATTTTGATTTTCTATAGTTAGAAAATGATATGCCTAGTGTAGTGTTTTTGTTGTTGTTGTTGTTTGTTAGTTTTTGTTTTGTTTTATTTTTGTTATCCATCCTGTTTGGTGCTTTCTGATCTTCCTAAATTTGTGGTTTGATGTCTGACATCAATTTTTTTTCAAATATTTCTTCTTCCCTTTTTCTTCTCTTTCTGGTATTCCCATTATAAATATGTTACACTTTTTGAAGTTGTTTCACTGTTCTTGAACGCATTTTTTTTTAAATCACTGTTCTCTTCACCTTTCAGTTTTGGTGGTTTCTATTGAAATAACATCAAGCTCAGAAATTCTTTCCTCACTTGGGTCTAATATACTTATAAGCTCATTAAAAATATTCATTTCTCCCTCAATGTTTTAATCTCTAACATTTATTTTTGTTTCTTCTTTCCTTAGAATTTACATCTCTCTCCTTTGTAGCCCATTTGGTTTTGCATGTTGTCTATTATATGTTAGAACCCATGGTATATTCCATCATAGTTGTTTTAAATTCACTGTCCCTTAATTGCAACATCCCTGTCATGTCTGGTCTGGGTGCTTCTTTGGTTTCCTCAAACTCTGTTTTTCTTTTTTTTTTTTTTTTTGCCTTTGGAGATGCCTTGTAATTTTTTTTTCTGAGTAGCCAGACTTGATGTACTGAGTAAAATGAAATGCTTTAAATGGGTCTTTGAAAATGTGGTGATGAGGTGTGAGGGGACTGGAAGATTTCTAGGGCTCTATGATTAGTTGTCAGTTTTTTAGTGAAACTGTGCTTCTGAATTCTGGACTTCAGAAGTTTCTCCCAGTTTTTCCTCTACTCTTAAAAGGGACAGGATGGGTAGGGTGAGCTAGAGCTGGGTATTTCCCTTTCCCCAATAATCATCATTTTTAAAAAAAGATTAAAACAGATTTTATTTATTTATTCATGAAAGGCAGAGAGAGAGAGACAGAGAGACAGAGAGACAGAGACACAGGCAGAGGGAGAAAGAAGCAGGTTTATGCAGGGAGCCTGATTCAGGACTCAATCTTAGAACCCCGGTATCATGCCCAGGCCCTGAGCCAAAGGCAGATGCTCAACCACTGAACCACCCAGGTTCCCTCCTAATAATTATTGTGATAATACCCCCAGCAGCTTAAGCTCTGGTTAACTAGTTTCTCCTGTAGAAAGGCTTCCTTTCTTTCTTTTTTCTTTTTTTAAGATTTATTTTATTTGAGAGAGAGAGAATAAGTGAGAGCACGGGGGGGGGTGGGGGGTTGTAGAAAGGGAGAGAGAATCCCAAACAGAATCTGCTCTGAGTGTGGAGCTCAACATGGGGTTCAATCTCACAATCTGAGATCACTGCCTAAGTCAAATGCTTAACTGACTGTGGCACCAGGTGCTCCATGAAAAGGCCTTCTTAAGAAAAACAGAGTTCTGTTATCATTTAAAATGATTACATCCCACCTCCCCACCCCCCACCCCCTGCCATCTTGGAAGAATGAGATGTTTTTTCTTCAATATTTACTGGGAGAATTTGGTAGTGCTCTTAGAACTAAGCTTACAAAACTATGTGGGTTCCACTTGGATGAGTCCTCCTAGAATTTTTTACTCTTAGAGTAGTTCACACTGACCCTCCAGCTATTCACCAGTTACAGTCAGGTTTTCCTAGCTGTGATGTTGATTCCTGTGGCGATTTCTGCTCCTGAATCTCTACTTTGGTAAAATATGACTCATTGTATTTGCCTGTCTGTCTCTCAAATTCTGGAGGCAGTGATTTGCCCTATGTCCTCACCTTATGGATTTAAGAAGAGTTAATTTTTCAGCCTGTTCAGTTTTTTACTTATTAGAATAAAGTTTCAACTTCCAAGGACCTTATAGGTAGAACCAGAAACTAAGAGTATCAGCATTTTTTTAAATATTTAAAGCTGTTAGGTGAAAAAAAAGGTATTAAATGGAATTTAAGAATTGACCTATAAGCAAACTACATTTGTTGATTGAATGGAATGTTATACATTTTTACTTATTTTTGTTCTTTCAGGAGTTGTTAAGTTTTTTGCAGAGGCATTGAAAGTAGCCCATTAATATTATATATTGAGATATTTTCAGTAGTTTATCAGCTACTTCAGTATACACAAGCTACTTATTGTAACATTTTCTTTATAAGTTATACTTTCTAATTTTATACAGTGTTCTGTCTTGATAAATGCTTTTAACCATAGATTTCACTTTTTGAAATGTTATATTGTTATTCCTTGCTTTCTCTTTTATTGCATTTGCTTAGTGCCTTCTGTCAAATTCTTTATTTCTAAATTTCTTTATCATATATATCATTTTAGTGTCTTTCTTATAAACATGTTTGCTCTCTATTTACATAACAATGTATCATAATAAAACCCACAAAACCTTAGAGCTTTACAACAATAATTGTTGTATTAATAGCTCACTAATTTTGTGATGGGATTTAGCTCTTCTGGCCTATGTTTGGCTGATCTCAGCTGCATTTTTTTACGTATCCATAGTCGACTGGATATGAGTGAGAGTTCTTCATATTTTGTCTGGTTTCTCTCGGTTACCTAGGAATCTGCTGTTCTTTGGCTGATCTAGGATGGACTCTATTCAAACAACTTGTGCAACTCAACCTGTATTATGTATCTCATCCTCCAGCAGGTTATACTAAGTATGTTGTCTTGGCTGTAGCGGAGGCTTAACACCAAAGGGCTATATGCAATACCTTTTGACACCTAGCCTCATATCTGGGTACATTGGTACTTTTAGATGAAGCTATAGATTTAAACAATGGGGCAACGACTCTGACCTTTGAGTGTGGACACAGGAAAGCAAAGATAAAATAAAATTTTGCTTCCTAATTGAATTTGACAACATATTTCTTTTTTAAAAGGTTTTATTTATTTATCTGAAAGAGAGAGAGAGAGAGAGAATGGGGTGGGGTGGGGGTTGGCAGAGAGAGAAGAGAATCTTAAGCTGATTCCACACTGAGTGTGCAGCCTGACACAGGGCTTGATCCTAGGACCATGAGATCATGACCTGAGCTGAAATCAAGAGTTGGACTCTTAACCGGCTATACTACACAGGTGCCCGGACAGCATGTTTTTTTTTTTTAATGGGAGTATTAGATTTGATTTTATTTTTTCTATTTAAAGATTGTTTACATGTACTTTTAATTCTTTTTATTTCTATTATATTTTTGGTTTGAATATGATGATATTTGTTATTTACCCTCCACTTTATCTTTTCTAAATTCTGCTATACTTTTCTGTTGTATTGGTTTCATTTTATACAAAGTGGTCATAATTGAATGCTTACTTCTCTTCAATAGTGTATGAAAATAAAAGACTTTATTCCCCATCAAACATCCTGTCCTTAGTGCTTAGCTCTACCATCTCACTTGCATTCCACCCCCTCATCATGCTACCCACCTTTTTCTTCCTTTTTTTATATTAACTGTTTTACTTTAATATTTTTACTCCTGACCCTTACAATTTTTTCTGGTTCTTCAATTCTAAGGATCTGTATTAACAGTTACATTATACATTCTATTCAGCTTATAATTTTTTTTTTGTTTCACTGCATAGATAGCTGGTTAGAAGAGTGAGAGCAAAGGATAGAGAAATTGCAAAGAAGGATATTGTAAATAAGAAAAAGTTTCAGGGCTCACTCCTGTTTTCTCTCCTTTTCTACTTTCTGTCTCTTGTAGTCTGTTTTCTGATCCATTTTGTTGTTTCATTTGTTACACTTTGGTAAGTAAATTTTTCTAAGTCATTAGTATATACTTTTATTTAATGGGCATCTGCTTATAATTTCCTGATAGTTAAATTATATTATTATTTTGGGCTTCACAACTTTTCTCCCCAGAGTTAACAGATGTCATCCCACCATCTTTAAACCTAAGAGTTGCAGGTGGAACTTGCATGCTGATGTAATTCTTTTTTTTATTTTTAAAATAAGGAATTTATTTCAGTTTGGAATCTTCTGAAATTTTTTCATGGTTTTGGAATTCAGAGATTTTACTATTAAATGCCTAAGAGTGTGTATTGTCATCAAAACCTATGTTACTTGTTGGGATCATTTAGTTGGCAAATTGAGTACTTTCTTTAGGGTGATTGTTTTCATGGCTTATCTCTTTAATTGACCTTCCAAGGCACTAACTTGAATCACAAGAATAATCTTTTTTCTTTCAATATTCTACTAGAACTTTAACTTGAAAAATCACCCCTTTTTTCCAGTTCGTAAAGATTTTTTTTCTCATGTGTACTAGACTTAAATATCCTTAAATCTGAGTATCATTTTTGCTACTTAGGTTTACAATCACTTCTTCTAGCAGGTCTTCTTTTGTGGGACTATTTTAGTTTTTATTTTCTCCTTCTTTCTACCTTATGGGCTTCTTTTTTTGAGTTATTATTTTTCTCTGATGGCTCAATCAGTCTCAGATCCAGCTGCTAGGGAACATTAAATAAAATCTCTGTCAAAAATGGGTGAGCCAAGATAGCCTACACTATTGTAGACTGAGAATATAGTAGCGGGTGGGTCATTAGACCTCTCTTCAAACACCAGGAAGAGACTTCTAGGCTTCTTTCAGATTAAAGGGTTAAAAAAGACTCAGATTATCCATTCTGACCCTCCTTGATTCCCTAGAAAGTGAAGAAGAGTCAGGTTAAGGTGTCTTGAGTCAGCCTTTCTTTGGAGGATCCAGTAGTGCCTATTGGCCAAAGTGTCACTACAATTACCTCAGGAAGATCCTTGCCATTATTAGTGGTCTCTAGAGACTTAGAGGTTTCAGAGCAGAGAAAACCTAAAATCATTGTCTCTCTTGTATCATTTTTTTAAAGATTTATTTATTTATTTATTTATTTATTTATTTATTTATTTGAGACACAGACAAAGAGAGGCAGAGACACAGGCAGAGGGAGAAGCAGGCTTCTTGCAGGGAGCCCGATGCAGGACTCCATTCTGGATCCTGGATCCTGGGATCAGGACCTGAGCTGAAGGCAGGTGCCCAACCGCTGAGCCACCCAGGTGTCCCTCTCTCTTGTATTTTTTCTGTCCTAGCTCCCTATCTGTTCTAGGGTCTGCTTGGCTTACAGAAGGAGAACAGCTTATAGCCAAAATAGGAGAATGAGAAGAAAGATGCTTTTAGATGCCTTCTTAGAATTTTCATTTCTGAAGCCAGTCTTCTACCATCATAACTTCAAAAATTCTGCATGTGCCACCATATACATCTAAATAATGTTTGAGAAGAACATAGAAAGCTAATTTATCTTAATATTTCTGCCTTCCTGGTTTCCGATTCCAGTTCTATTCATTTTGGGATCCACTGTCCTCAGGTGTATGTCAATAATGCACCCTTCAATGGATTGTCATGAAAATTAATCAATACCAGTGAAAATTCTTACATCAGTTCCTGGCATAAAATATATGCTCAAAATATTATTATAATTATCATTTTTATGATATTCACCCCAAATATAAGTATATTTATTACACCCTTAAAAAGGCATTGAAAAACCACAAATATTGAGCACCATTCTTTATATGCTTTCTGCACAAGGATGTATATATACACAATAAAAACAAATAAAAAAACATTTAAAGTGCAGCAATGCATAGAGTTAGCATAAAAGTAGGTCTTGTATGTGAGTAGTTGTCATAATCACATGACCTCAAAGCCATATTCATAGTCACCATGACCAGAAGGAAATGGCTATTGTGTGAGTTGCCCATGGAGAGTAATATAGTATAAGAGTGTAATAATGGAGATGAAAGTTGTAAAGAGTCATAGATTATTTATGAGAAGACACAAGTAAGCATGATTTGGTGTCACTGTTGGTTCGCAAGCACATACATGCATGCATGCACATACATATTCCATCAATAATGCCCAGAACTGTAATGTTTAGGGGATCAGTAGTAAAACCATTCCCTGAAGACAATGGCAGCATTAGCAGTGAAATCCTGATTTAAATTTTTAAGTAGAGTCTTCAAATTCTATTAACTTTCATTTCTAATATCAGATTTTTAAGGAAGAAAAGAGCAGCTAAGTGTAAAAAAGGTCAAATGAAGAATTATCTTAAAATGACATTTTTATGATTATAGCCATGTTTAATAACTTCAAATGAAGAATTATCCCCCATTTGATTTTTAAGACCGAGGCAGTGTAAAAACATCATTTTAAAATGACATTTTTACAATCAAAGCAATCTGTAAAAATGTCAGGTGAACAACTCAATGAATTAAATGTTTCTAAGGATATAAAAATAGGTTAAAATGTCCAGTGGAGCATTTCATTGACATTTGGTGTTTTTTTCCAAGAAATATTGATCATAAAAATGTAGTACTTAGTCTGTTACTGTCTTTAATTTTGTTAGTTGTCTCATCTGTAGAAATGGCTAATAAGCAAATATTCTTCTGATATGTCTAACATCAAAATGATAGATGATAATTTGATCAGCATCTAAATATTGAAGTAGATGGAGTGTTTGAAAATTACTTTTGTAAGATAGAATCAAATAAATTAAAACAAGGCATATACAAATATGCAATTTCACTATTAAAATATATTTTATAATTTTTATGTTATTAAGATGCAAGAGTAAAGACTGAGGATGATACCAACACATCTTTCTTACCAAAAATTGGGCAAATTCCCAGTAAAGATAAAAATTACATACAAATCTCTTCATTTTCTTAAATTTGAAGGCTTGGTAGGGATATGCAAATGCAATAAACTTTCTGGACATTTGTGCAATATCATTACAAATACTATTCTTTAGCAGTATTTTTCAGCAAAAATTCTGGAATCAGTGGAAATTTCTATATCTGTGCTCTCAAATGTGGTAACCATTGGCCTCACATGGCTACGACACACATGAAATATACCCTTAGGACTGAAGAACCGAATTTTTGTTTAATTTCATCTTAATTCTAACTTACAGCTAAATATTCACATGCACAGACTTATATAACTAATTTTTAGTCTGTCAGGTTATGTTAATTTGGGATACAATCCAATTCTCAGTTCAAACTTTCTATTTACAGAGTCTCTAATAATGTGCTAAGTCAGGGCAAATTTCTACTACCTATAATAGTGAATGTTATTTGCCTAGTAATGTAGTTTGGTCTAAAAGTAGGGTCATTGAAGTCATCTGAACCTAGGCTGTCAGGAGTAATCCTGTATCACACAGTGCTTTCCAAAGTGATGCCAACAACATATTCATACATATTTCATAGATAAAAAGATTCTATAGATTTACTTGCAGTGTCAAGAAAAAGTGTCTTTAAATTTAAACTTACCATAAATAGCCCTAACCAGATATTTTGCTAGGCAAACTGTATACATCCCCCTGTCCCTCCTCCATGCCCACACACACTGAATTGGAGTGCCTAAGCTCCAATTAGGAATGATTTGCATTCCTAATGTGCATTAGGAATGATTTGTCACTCAAAATAGTTCTTTAATTTTTTAAATATCTACATCTATGGCATAGTTCCATTAAAGTTCTTAAAGTAACTAGCAATCCTCACTAACACAAAATGCTTTACACTTTAGGAAACATTTCTCCATGCTTCATTGCTTCTGAGACTTGGGATAATGCAGAGGGCAGGCCGTAGAACTTTTTTTTTTTCTTCTTTCAGATGAAGACATCAAGGCCTGAAGAAATAAGGTAAAGATCACGAGTCAAAAATTCACCATGGTGATGATGCTAATGGTAATGTCTGACATTTATAGAGCTTCCAATCTGTAATCACATCTAATGCCCATGCAATTCCATGAGATTGAGGTGTCTTGATTACTACCCTCATTTAACAGGGAAGAAGCAGACAAACTCTGGTCCTTGTCACTGCTCACTGAGGTTAGAAACCCCCTCACCCTTCTGCTTGGTGATGCTCTAAGACCTGGATGAAGATCATGTGGAGATATACAGCAATAGAAAACATAAAAAATAAAAAAAAAGTAGGTTTGGCTGATTGATTACAAATGAGTTGCAAAGGATTTCTATAAATCAAATATGACTGAAAGATCAATGCTTTGATAAGTGGAGGAGATGAGAGGAGTGTCAGTGAAAATGGGAAATTCAGCACAAGGGAGTAGTTACGGAGCATATACGAATTCCGCCTAAGTCATCTTGAATTGTAGTTGTGCCAAGTCATCAGGTATGTTTTATGCCCTACTAAATGCATACTGACCATTATTCTGTCCACCTTGCAGAGGTTGGATGATCCTATGGAACACCGTTTGAACCATCTTTTGCCTGTTGCTGGCCCCTTTTTTTTCTTTTTCTTCTATCCCGTCTGGTTTCTGTTATAACCTCCCTTCATTGTTCTTCTCTGACATAGTAGGCCAGCTACCATTATTTTTGAGTTCTTGCTACCCATCAAGCATTGTGTTTCAAGTACCTTACATCCACAGTTATTTCCAACAACCTTGTGAAAATTAAAATTTACACATTATTATAAAATTTATTTAAGGAATCCTGTGAAAATAAAACGTATTACTCACATTGCACAGATGAGTAAACTAAGGTGTTGAGTATAAACAACTCTACACAAGAATAACTAAATATTGAGTTTTGAAACTATAAGTTAAACACAGCTATATCTATTTAAAATCCTGCCTGTAAAAATCATGTTCTAAGTATAAGCTTGCTTGAATATCCCATATGCCCACTGGTGTTTACACATCCTTAAGGGGGACTTAGGAGAAAACTATCTGATTTATTTTTGTGAAAGCAGAAATAATTAATAAAAAGCTCTGTCAGTGGCTTGAGTATAAGAGTCAAGATGGGTTTTCAAATCAGTTGAGGCAAGGGTATTATATCCACTGCAGAACTTTTACTGAAACAAACAAGTACCAGATAATTGTAACCTACACATAAGAATGTGTCCTTCCTTTTCTGCCATTTTTACCAGTACTAATGAAAAACGATTTCCCTATTTATGTGTAGCCCACCATGTACTCCCCAACACAAAAGATAATACCTCATTAGAGAGGCTCTGCCAAGGAAAATACTCCCTAAGTTTACATTTGATGGGAAAAAACTTGCATTACCTCCTTTAAAGGAGGATTTTTTCTTAACCTTTGTGAGGCAAGAAACCATAAGCTAATGATCAGGTAAGTTGGAAGGGATGCTTACGCTTAGATGTGTGCCAGAATTTTAATAAATTATATAAATATTTGTAAGTTATAGAATGTATAAAAGAACAAATGACTTTGGAATTTTGTTAAAAATCCATGGATGCTACCAAATTTCCATGTTTATTTCACTGGTTTAATCAATCAGCAAGTTTGAGGTAGTTCTTGGTTTGGAAATAATTTGTCAGCCACATGGAAGATGATTTGTGGGTGTGTGGTGAAAATAGCTTTTTTATTGTAGTATAATTGGGACATAATATCCTATTTGTTTCAGGTATACATCATAGTGACTCAGTATTTTTATACATTAAAAAATAACCCCCATGATAAATCTAGTTATCATTTGTCATCATACAGTTATTATAATATTAATAGTAACATTTCTCATGCAAAATATACTGTGGGAAAGATTGGGTGGGTGTTTGATCCAGTTAAGTAGTAAACTGTAATGGAAATTGGTTTCCAAATAAGAAAAAGTCAAATCCCTTCTGTTATGCTACTGACATTTTTGCTTCAACTCTTATCATCCAGCAGTTTGGGAGTTAGCAGCAATATATGGAACTGCTGGAATTGTAAAATGGTACAGTCCTTTCATAAAGGGTTTGCCAGTTTTTAAAGCAATACATGCATACATATCTACCATGTTTTTATCTCATTTACGTAAGAGAAATCATATGTCAGTACAAGCCAGTAAACAAATGTTCATAGCAGCTTTATTTGCAATAGGCACAAATAATAAATAACAAAAATACTCCACCAACAGGTAATATAGACACAAATGTGGTATATCCATACAATGGGAGACTAATAAGCATTAAAAGGAAAAAACCATTGACACACGCGATATGTATGAATCCCCAAATAATTATGTTGGGTGAAAGAAGCCAGATGGAGAGCAGATTGTCCCATTCCATTTACATATGACTGTCTTAGGGAATGAAAAATTACAGTGTTAGAAGTAGAGCGGATTGTGTCTGGAAGAGGAGTGCAGGTTTCAGAAAAGTGCACAAGGGAGGGAATACCAAGGGACATGAAAACTTTGTGATGTTTCAGGGATGTAGCATATTTAAAAACTAAGTCAAACATTTTATATATGTGCAGTGTATTGTATATCAACCACACTACAAGGAAAACATTAAAATAACATCTCTGATCTCATTAGAGACAGTTCTGGAAATTATGCAAAATCTTTGAGTAGACTAAAATCAATTGAATGCAATGGGATCATAAAAGCTTTCTTCTGAGAAAGCATAAGCTGGGAAGATGAGAAGTTTTTGGAGAAGAATAAAGTTCTGTGGGCAGATAATTACCTAAACATATATTAAAACTTTGAAAGGATGGGATTTAATTTTTTTCTAATAACCAAGATAAAGGTTCATCATGATAACCACGTGAATACTCAACCTGTATTTACAAAAGTGACTGCAGTCTGTGGTTTATAAATACTATTCAGGTAAAAAACAAACTACTTTTTTTTTTCCAAACATCAGTTTTGTTCTCAGGGCTTTTCAGAACTTAGCAGCTTGCTGATTTGTGTGTGTGTGTGTGTCTAAATTACAATATTAGTAGTGTTTGCCATTGGCAGTGGCTACGTACAAAAGGTATGAGTGTCTCTTCTTCCTGAATACTGTATGATTATGCCTTTAATTCCCTTGCTCCAGAACACCAGAGAGATGGCATATTCCAAGTAGAGAAACAAAGCTGCAAAAAAGTGATTCCAGGAGGGTTTTCAAATGAAGAAGGAATACCCAAATTTGCACCTCTCATTGTGATGGAAGTGCATTAAACACAAACTCTGACAACAGTTGAAACAGCAAGATTGCACTTACATTGGATAATCGCTACACAAAAGGCCAATAATCACGTTGTTCAAAAGAGATAATGCAGCATAATATAAGTAGTAGTTTAAGCAATTATCCAGTAGAACAGTTAATCATCACCCTTGGTTCACAGCCTTTTGTTTCTCTCAAATACACATGTCAGATTGTAATTAAATGCACTCACACTGTTCAGGGCAGAGTGAGCGTCCTAGGTTGAAATGTTGGAATCAAGCTGGAAAATACAATGCAGACAAGTTTAGACACAGCTTTTTGAGTGTGTCTGCCTGGTATGAGGTCTTGGTTGACAAATTGGCTATATAAGGGTGAAACCGCACTGGAGTAAATTATTTATAGAAAAGAATAAATTAGGCCTATAGAAGAGTTATGCTTCTAAAATTTACAAATTTTCTAAATATTGACTTTCTGTGTGAATTATCTGCCAGGTGTAAACTTGCAGTAAATCAGATGTATAGGAAAAGAGAATTTTTAGGTACACTGGCTTAAACTGTTTGATGATGGAGGTCTTAGAAATCTAGGAAATATGTCTTTATTTATACATCTTCTTTTATTTATTTCTAATAAATAATTCTATTGAGTGCCACTGTGTAGTTGCAGTAGCGAAGCATGCTTAAATATAGTGTGTCGTATATTGGGGGAGAAACAATAATCAAGAAAACAGAATTATACTTCCGATGAAATTGACTTTTTTTATAAGTTTATAGGTTTTAATAGGCAATGAGGGGTTACCAATATTTCAAATGAAAATATCAACATTAAATGCAATCAATCATAATACCACAATGGGATGGATGGTCGACTTTTCATTCCTTGAAGATACATATAATTTCATCATTAGTTATGGTTTTATTTGTGATAATATGATATTGATTTCCATGTCCTTGACCCCAACTCCACCTTTCCTACTGAACTCTGGACCCATACATCTAACATCCTATTAGAGCAATACCTCTCGAACTCTAATGTGTGCGCAAGTCACCGGGCACCCTTTCTACAAATGCAGATTGTGACTCAGGAGTTCCAGAGTGTGAGATTCTACTTTTCTAACACACTAACAAGGGATCCTGATGCTTTTGGCTAACACTGTGGTCCAAGGTTCTAGGTAATTCTCACTTACATTTTGAAGCAGATTTTAAACTCAAAGAGTAGAGATCTGAATGAAAATTTCAGTGCTAAACTCTAAATTTGTTCCTCTTTGGGTGTTCTTGTTCAAGTTCATGTGGTCCACTATTGGTCTGCTGACAAGAATGAAACTTATGAGTCACTCCAGATTTCTTCCTATTTCTTGCCACTTCTAGCCAAGGTCTCGGATTCAACGTCACACACGTTTCTGGACTGTTCATTGTTCTTTCCAGCTCCACTGCCATACCCTCCTGCCGGCCACCATAATCTCTCGTGTATTATTACAGCAGCCTTCTCATTGATCTACCTTCATTTTCTTGATCTGTATCATTATGCCTTTAAATCCCTTGCGCCAGAAAACCAGAGAGGTGGCATATTCCAAGTAGAGAAACACTTCACTTGTAGCCAAAATTATCTTAAATGTCATTCTAATCACTTCAGTCCTATAATTAAAATCCATCAATGCCTTAAACATGGGTTCTGAGGACACCATTGCACCACTTTAGTTTCATGTTGAACTACTTCCCATCCCCTATTATCTATACTCTGGCTGTTCTATGATTCTTGAAGTTTCTGGATCTCTCTCTTGCTTTTTTCTACAGGCAACTTTGCCTATTTCCCACCCTTTTACAATGGGATATTATTCATCAATAAAAAAGAATGAAGTATTCCCAAATGCTAAAGCATGCATAAATCTGAAAAATATTATGCCAAATAAAAACCCCCTTTTAAAATCTCTCCCTTTTAAAAATTATCTTATGTTCCCTCCATTTCCATCTAAGATGAATCTCTTAGTAAACCTCCTCCCCACTTATTAATTCTGAATTTTTTACTCCAATTTATGGGAATGTTTCTATACTAGAGGATATACTAGAATTCTCCATGCTAAATTTTTTGGTTTAAATGAGAATATGTCCTATCGGGTTTTACAGTCAAAATATTTGTGAAAAAACTGTCTTTTTCTTTCATCCTTATTTTTTTTTTTATAATAGAAGCTTTACTAATTTATCATTTACCTGGTGTACAATTCAGACATTTAAAGTTTACAATTCAGTGATTTTTTTTTTCATATTCAGAGTTGTGTGACTATCACCACAATCAATTATAGAACATTTTCTTCAGACTAAAAAGAAATCTTATTGGGGATGCCTGGTTGGCTCAGGGGTTGGGTGGCTGCCCAGGGTGTGATCCTGGGATAGAGTCCCATATTGGACTCCTTGCAGGAAACCTGCTTCACCCTCTGCCTGTGTCTCTGCCTCTCTCTCTCTCTCTCTCTCTCTGTGTGTGTGTGTGTGTGTGTGTGTGTGTGTGTGTGTCTGTCATGAATAAATAAATAAAATCTTTGAAAAAAAGAAAAAGAAATCTTATGCACAATAGCAGTTGATCCTTATTTATTCCCGAGCCCTTGACCCTACCACTAATTTATCTGTATCTTTAAATATGTCTATTATGTACATATCCTATAAATAGATTCATACAAAAAGTTGGCTTTTATTACTTAAATCTTTATTTGGCATAATATTTTTCAGATTTATGCATGCTTTAGCATTTGAGAATACTTCATTCTTTTTTATTGATGAATAATATCCCATTGTAAAAATCATCATGACATGATTATCAAATATATTAAATAAATACTAAATATAAATTATTGAAATTTTCCATCCATCAGTCAATAAGCATTTGGATTAATTCCATTTGTGGATATTATGAATAATTCTGCTCTAACAATCATGTAAAAGTTCTTGTGTAGACATATGTTTCATTTATCTTGGGGATATTCCTAGGTGGGGATTTGCTTGATCATATCATAACTCTACGTTTAGGTATTTGAGGAACTGACAAATTACTTCCAAAGTAACTACACCATTTTCTGATCCACCAGCAATACCTTAAGGGTTCCAATATCTCATAACCTCACTGATGCTTACTATTGTTTATCTTTTAAATTCTAGCCATCCTAGTGGATGAGAAGCAGACCTCATTGATTTACATATCTTGATATTTAATGATGTCATACATCCTCTCCTGCGCTTGGGGCACTTGTGTATCTTCTTTGGAAAATGAGTTTTCAGGTTATTTCTAAATTAGGTTGACATTTTATTATAGCATTTTATTCCTAATTTGTTCACTGTTTATCATGAGTGGATTGAATTTTGTTGGATGCTTATAATCTATCTGTTGGGATGATCATATGGCTTTTGTCCTGTATTATTTGATAAGGTACATTCCATTAATTGATTTTTAAATATAAGACCACCCTTGCATTCCTAGTATAAATTATATTTAATTGTAGCATATAATCCCTTTCATATGTTGCTGGGTTCTATTTGCTAGTATTTTATTGAGGATTTTTGCATCTATATTCATGATATATTGGATATACTTGGGTTTTTATTTTTTGTTTTTTATCTTTTGTTTTCTCAGGGTGATACTGACCTCACAGAAAGAGTTGTGAGATGTTCTCTCTTTTTCTATTTTTTGGAAGTGTTTGTGAATAATTGATACTGCTTCTTAAAGGTTTTATTATTTATTTTGAGAGAGAGAGAGAGAGAGAGCACACTCCTGCCAGCAAGTGAGAGTGAGGGGAGGGGTGGAGGGAGAGAGAAAATCCCAAGAAGACTCCTCCAACATGGGGCTCTGTCCCAAGACCCCAAGGTCATGACCTGAGCCAAAATAAAGAGTCCAACACTTTTTTTTGCCTGGGTGCCTGGGTGGCTCAGTGGTTAACCATCTGCCTTTGGCTCAGGGGGTGATCCTGGGGTCTGGGACTGAGTCCCACATTGAGCTCCTGCTTCTCCCTCTGCCTGTGTCTCTGCCTCTCTCTTTGTGTCTCTCATGAATAAATAAATAAAGTCTTTAAAAAAAAGGGTCTGACAACCAACCGAGCCACCCAGCACCCCCAGCACATTGCCTCTTAATGAAAAGTTTGATAGATTTACACTGATGCCAACTGGGCTTGGAATTCTCTAGTATGGTTTTTAAATTACCAATGTGATTGTTTTCCTTGTTATAGGTACACTCATATTTTATATTCCTTATTGAACCAGCTTTTGTTTGTCATATCTTTCTATGAATTTGCCATCTAATCTACCAAATTTGTGGCATCATTTTACTGGAAGTATCTCCTATAATTTTTTTCCCCTGTAAGTTTTATTTTCTTTTTTTTAAGAATTTATTTATTTATTCATGAGACACACACACACACACACAGAGAGAGAGAGAGAGAGAGAGAGAGAGAGAGAGAGGCAGACATAGGCAGAGGGAGAAGCAGGCTCCATGCAGGGAACCTGATGTGAGACTCCATCCTGGGACTCCAGGATCAAGCCCTGAACCGAAGGCAGACATTTAACTGCTGAGTCACCCAGGCATCCCTTTTTCCTGAATGTTTGGTAGTAATTTCCCTTCTTTCATTCCTGATTTTAGTGATTTGAGTTTCCTTTCTAAGTTTTTGGTTAGCTTACTTTAAATTTTTCAAATTTGGCAGAGTGAGGGAAATTTTTTGGAAGAGGTAAAGAAAAGGGTGGATGAGGTACAGGAAGGGGTCTGTAGCAGTGGAGGGAAGTCCATCCCACTCAGCCACACTAGTTTAGAGGACAAGTTTTGTGGGAACAACCTCCATCGCCCTGAGTGCAGCATAAATAAGGGTGCCTCCCAAGAGCTCAGGCTTAGTACACCCTTGGCCATACATCTTCCAGGAATCACCTCCCAGAAGAAACTTTGTGGCACATCAGAGTTATCCCGCTGGTGAGTGAATGAACGCAGCTATGCACAGGATGCATATCACATTGGGTGGGGACTTGTTTTTAGCACTGAGGGCATATGATAGCAATACGAGAAAAAATAGCAAAAATAGGTTTCATCATTGGTGACCTGACCAGATCTTCTAGCCTTCTCTCTGAAAGTGTAACTGGTCTCACTGTTTTAGTAGAACTTATGGGATCTTGGGGGTACTTATGACAAGGAAGGGGTCCCAGGAAAAAATAATGGATTTTTGCTAACCTGGCATCAGACGGCTTGAGGTGACTTTAATTCAAACTGAAAAGAAGTGGGACATTATTTGGCAGTATTTATTAGAAAATGCTATGAATTAGGAATCTCACTTGTAAAAAGAAGATACAAGAATGACTGGAGAATGTTCATTGCAACATTGTTTCTGATTGCGAAAGCATGAGAACAACCTAAATATTCATCAATAAGGTGTTTGTTGTATGAAAAATAAAAAGAGGTAAATCTGTATGTATTAATCTGCAAAGAAGGCCTTGGCATATTGATAAGTGATAAACCCAATATCCAGCCCAAACAACATAACACAATGCAACTTTTTGATTGAAAAGTAATATCTAGATATGTCTGGATAACTACAGAAAAGATTAAGAGGACAGGGAACCAAACCATTAGCTGGAGGTATTTTTTTTTTAATTCTCTTGGAGACAGAGATAGGGGAATAATAAGGGAGTTTTCATTTCTTAGTTTGTATAATGTTAACAGATATATTGGTATAACACTTTGCCCTGATTTTAGTAATTTAGAGAGAGAAGAGAGCTGCAAGCATTGTGTGAACCAAAAAGAAGGGGTATAATGACCTACCTTCCCTGGGAACCCTAACATTGCACCTTCAAGTGTCCCCCTTAAAATTATGCGAATAACCCCACAACTGATCCCAATAAATTTGTCAATTTTATTTATCTTTTCGTAGACCAATTTTTTGGTTGATTTACTCTGTTTTCTATTCTTTATTTAAATAATTTCCACTGTATTTTTAAAAATTGTGTTCCATTTGTTTTCTTTTTTCCCTCATTTGTCTTCTTAAGGTTTAGTTTCTCTTTCCAATGTCTTATGACATCATGACAGTATAAATTCAAAGTAGATTCTCTGTTTTTATTGTCATCATATTCCCTTGAAAATATATCTCTAGGCTACTACTCTGAAGCTAGCCATAGTAACAGTGCCTACTACTCACGTATAGGGCTCTAGATATGGGTAGTAGTCCCTGGTCTCCTCTGCTTGCATCTCTCAGTATGGAACCTCCAACCTGTAGCAAGTTGGGATGGACAATCATTCCTCCACAATTTTCAACCTATCATCCTGAGGGTAGAGCCTGTGCTCTAAGAGTGGGTATTGGGTGGAAGAAGTGTGCTTCTAGCCTCCTGCCTGCACTAATCAGGAATTTAGCCTCTGCAAAAAGTAGCTGGGGTAGAGGAGATGAAAAATACTGATGGCCTGCTTCTCCTGGTGAGATGCCACGGTTCTTGACTGAGAGTTGGTAAGAAAGTCAGTTTCACCTTCTTGGCAACATCAGCTTGCAGTGGAATTTCCATCATGCTCTGCACAATTCTGATCTGACAAGTTTGGAAGGCAATGGATTATATGACCTGTTCCACTGACATCTGCTGTGCTTATTGAGATACACTTTATAACACTGATCAAACTTATCATAATCTTTTTTTTTTCCAAATTCACTTCCTATTCTCTCTCCAAATACTATAACACATTTTCTAACTATATTATGTGCTTTATTACCTCTTCTCATAATTAATCTCATTTTCTGTCCTAGCATGTTCCTTTCTCTTTTATTACCTTTCATGCACATCTATACTCCTGTGGAAGTTATATAATTTAACCCTTTTTTTTTTGATGATTCCTTCCACAAACAGAAATAGTTCTCTTTGTTTTAGGCTCCCAAGAGAAGGCAAATATTTCTCTAGTATATAACAGCACAAATTCATAGTAATAGTTTAGTTAAATGTATCTATTTTCATCTTGACTATATCCTATGAGAGGCTTCCTAACCATTTTTCTCTCTTATATATTCACCAAAAAGTGCAGTACATGTAGACATTCGATAAACATTTACTAAATGTGGAAATGATTAAAATTCAAGGTAGAAACAAGAGTGTGAAGGAAATACTTAAATATTTAAGATAATGTATTGTTATCCCATTTTTATGAATCATAAGATTTTAAGAATGGAAGGGACTTCAAATATCAGGCAGGCTCCAATCAGCTTACTAAGTATTTAAGTTCACATGCTTAGACATTTGTTTCCACTAAGAAAGAATTATTTGGATTCTAATCTTAAATATTCGAAGTTCTAGTACTGAACTGTAATCTGTCTTCACATACCTGCAATTCATTGATCCTTGTTCCAATTATTAGCACCATTAGAATATGCATCGTCCTTCCTTCTAAATTTGAAACGAAGAGTTGCCATCTTTCTCTTTAGTTACTTCTTTCCAGACTAAACATTCCCATTTCACTCATCTGCTCCATACATAGAAAAATCTTGGTCATCTTTTTTCTTTTCTTGAGCATATGCTATATTAGTTTCCTAGGGCTGTTAATAACAAATAACCACAAACTGAGTGTTTTTAAATGATAGAAATTTATCCTCCCAGTGTTCTGGAGGCTAGAAGACCAAATTAAAGTGTTAGTAGGGCCATACTATTTCTGGGAGTCCTAGGGGAGAATCCTTGATAGTTTCTTCTTAGTTTCTGTTGGTTACGGAAAATATTTGTTTTTCCCTGGCTTGTAGATGCACCATTCCAATCTCTGTGTCTTTGTCTTCGCATGGCATTCTCCTTCCCGTTTATATCTGTGTCCAAAGTTCCCATTTCTAATAAGGATACCTGTAGAGCTCATCTAAATGCAGGATAAGCTTAATTTATATCTGCAGAGACACTATTTTATAAAAAGGTGACATTCGCAGATACTAGGATTAGAACTTGAGGGATACAAGTCAATCCACAACACATACTAATTTAGATTTATATTTCTCAAGTCTAAACACGAACACTTTAAGATAGCTTGGCTCATGTAGATTCCTGAAGAACTGCTATTTCTCCCATTATGCTTTTGTGAATGCAGAAAAAATTCCAGAGAATTTTATGTTCCTTTATTATAAATCTTAATGTTTAAATTGGCTTACCAGCACAATTGGTCATCTAAATTAATCACTAGCATCCAGCTTATACTTTCTATAACTTTAACTCACCTACCTTGTTTCAGCTTGCTCATAAAAATTTTTAATGAGTCAAAAGCAGAGATTATGGACATAGTACAGGAATTTACTTAAAAATAATTCATTTTCCAATTACAAATCATTTGTGTGTCGTTTAAAAAGAAAGTTATCTAGCTTTTTTATGATGTAATAAACATTTGCCTAGAATATGACACCATAAAACACTGTGGAATTGCCTTTCATTCTTTCTCTAATACCAAACATAAAATCACAGAATATAATACTTTATCTTGTTATCATATTTGTTTTTCAAATGTTCTAACTCTTGAGAGGTATCAAGCACTAGAAGAAATCATAACTGCTTAAAACTTTATTAAGAATTTTAATTTACCTCTCAGCTCAGAGTAGGAGTCTTAGATTAGGCCATTACCATAGTTAAATGCATTGTATACCAGCTTCAGAGAAACAATGCGCACCATCTACTGGAGCAATTTGAAAGAAAAGAAAATTGAAAGATAATAGTGTTAACTACAAGCATGTTGAGAAATTCAACATATGAAAAACTCAATTAATGGTGCTCCTATAAATAATGAGATTTCCATTCATCCATGCCATAATATAGATGACACTTTCATCACTGGTAACAATTTTAAAAATTTATTCTTGCAATAGGAAAACAAATTTCTAAAGGGAGAACCAAAAGCAGTCAAATCTTTATGAAGTGTTTTTGCTTGGAATGGAGTTCCATTTGAAACTAAGATGAGACTAGAATGGACATATATATATTTTATATATATAAAATATATATTGTATTTATATGTATTTTCATATATGTGTATGTGTGTATATGGAAATATACATACATATATAGTTATATTTCATAAAGAGGACTAGATGTCTAAGGTTACTGTGTGTCAAAGGTGCACATAGAAATTGAACTTATGCCCTGACACCCTTGCCAATTAAAGAGAAGCACTAATTAGAATTTCAGCTCTCTATTATAGAATACTTTGGAAATAGAAAGTAATTTTAATCTGAAAAATTAATTTAAATCCATTGTATATTTTAATGACTATAAGATGCAATATAGTTGAGCCCATTTTTTCTTAATTATTGTACTAGTCAGGATTCTCCAGAGAAATATAACAAATAGATAGATGATAGATAGATGATAGATAGATAGATATGATTATAGATTAGAAAGTTTGGAAAGTTAAAAATCTGCTGAGTAGGATAGTAGGGTGGGTCTTTGCTGGAGACACGCAGGAGAGTTGATAGTGTAGTTTAGTTCAAACATTGACTAATGGAGGCTCAGAAGACCCTGATGGTGTAGATGAAGTCTGAAGGCAGACTGCTGAAGAATTTCCTCTTGCTCAAGGCAGCTGGGATATTTTGTCCTTTTGGATGAAGACCACCTATTATAGAGGGCAATCTGCTTTACCTGAAGTTCACAAATTTAAACGTTAAAATCATTCAAAAACACCCTCCATGGTGATACATAAAATGAACCATCACAAGCATGTAAGGTATAAGGTAAAATTTTTCTTCCTTGTCACCATCAAATTCAGTAACAAATCACTCCTCTTTAATGTAAATGCTAAAGAAGAAAAAACACTTCATAGTAATGCAAAGAAAACAGGATATCACATGGGATTCTTATTCTAAAACTGTAGCCAAGGTCCTAAACTCGGGAAAGCAGCCATCAAAGAAGACAGTCATCAGATGGGACAAATTACACAGGGCTTGCAGAGAACTATGAGTGAGTGAGTGAGTGGTCAGCCTATCACAGAGTATTTTATTCAAGGTGATCATTTTTTCTCCCTTAATTCAAGTGACTAGAGTTCCCAAAGTTAGTCCTAAAGATTAATGGTGCTTGTATGAAGGAGACCCTCCACTCGTGTCTGAGCTGTGTGAATATCAAACCGCTTCTTGGATCTCTAGTACAAGAGTGTTTAAGAAGGGAGATATCCAAAGATTGTTCTGGGAGCCTAAATCATAAATATATGTTCATTTTTTGTCCCATTCCTCAAATATGGGATCCCAGAGGATTTTATGGGGGAAGAAGAGAGGCACATTTAACACTTTTCTCCAAGATTTGAGAACATTCCTGAATAAGGACTGGTCCTAAATATATGCCCTGGTGTTTGGGTAGCTGAAGATCAGGAATCCTCAGAGTAGCCAATTCCAGTAGGGCTTGACAGGATGTGTTGCAGTACACCTAGAACATGACTTTGGTAACTCTCACTTCAGAGCACAACTTTGTAGCTCCACAAAAATGCAAAGGGGACCCTGTTAGTTCTAGTAGTTCCACAAGAATAAAAGTGGATTTTTAAAAAGATTTTATTTATTCATGAGAGACACAGAGAGAGAGGCAGAGACACATGCAGAGGGAGCAGCAGGCTCCCTGTGGGGATCCCAGTGTGGAACTCAGTCCCAGGACCCTGGGATCACATCCTGAGCCAAAGGCAGATGCTCAACCACTGAGCCACCCAGATACCCCAAAATGTAGGTTTTAAAAGAGGCAAGATCAGCAGAACTCTGCAAATGGCTCCTTAGTCAAATGAGAAACACGGAATACCTAGAAAGTGTTGAGGTAATCTACATCCGGAAAGGTCAAGGCAAGGGATGATGTCTCTTAGAAAGATTTCTTATGTAAAAGTTGGAAAAGGCTGAATACAAGCTAGCAAGACACACACAGGCACACAAACACACACATGTACACATATACTATTGGAGCCATCAAATTAGCAGAGGTCAGCAGCATTAGAAAAAGAGAGAGACTGGATCAGAACAATATAAATAATCCAAAATACTGCTGAGACATTCAGATAAGAGTTTCATTCTATCTTCTTATTCCTAACCCCTGAAGACAATGCACCCAGAAAAAAAAGTGCGGGGAGGGGGGGCGGGGGAAGAGGTCTTCGAACCAGAACACACCATTCCTCCTCTAATAGTAGTAGTTCAAAAAAAAAAAAAAAAAAAAAAAAAAAACAAAACAAAAATAATAGTAGTAGTTCATGAGAGGACAATTTGAATTGAGTTTGATGCTGAAACTTTAAAACAAATTAGAATTAATTTCAATTAATGGAGTAAGACTGTATTAGTCATTTAATGATTGTGAAAACTTTGTAATTACACCCAGACCCAGAGGAAAAAAGGAACCCAATAGAGTTGATTGGAGGTTTCGGAGTAAAGAGGTAAAGAAAAGTGATACTATCTACCATGTTATAACCTTTGCAATTCAGTTGACAAGATAGGTGACAAAATAATAATGTCTCACTTAGAAGCTGCTACTGAAAATTAGTAGGCAGAATACCAAAAAAGGTGAACAGGATATACCACAAGACTTCCCGTGACCGATACACAGACCTAAGTAAGAACTCCAGAAACCCACAAAATCATCTGCAAATTGAGTTTTGGTCTTTATCGAAAGGAGCATGAGATCTATCACCTGCTCTGTAGGAAGAGGACAGTGGTTCTCTATGGGCAGATTTGGGGGGGTTGGGAGGATCTGTGCTCTCTAGGGAATATTTGGTGACATCCAGAGACATTCTTGATTCTCTCATTTGGCCAGAGGTTGGGGGAGGAGTGCTACACGTATCCAATAGGTAGAGGCCAGGGATGCAGCTAAATACCTAACAGTGTGCAGGACAGCCCCTCACAACAAAGAAACTTCTGATTCAAATGTCAATAGCACCAAGGTGGAGAAATTTTGGATTAAAGCAACAATTTCTGAACTTTTACCCAGATCCGTATGAGTGATGTACCAGTGATACGTATTGAGGAAGGGATCAGTATCATTTAGGTATGCTGGGGGAATAATTTGGACACACCAATTAGACACACACCAATTAGAATAAAGTTGGTAATACATTGTATCTGAACCCTAATAACCAATACAAATCATTATATCTCCTTCCTGCAGATGCTGACAAGAGCCTTGGTAAATTAATTTAATTCAGCTAGGTTTAGGATAGTCCTAGAGAAACACTGACAACACAATTGGTCTGACCATTTTGACAAAGGTCTTCACATATTTTTTTTTGTGAGTCTAATATTTTGAAAGTTTTTACCTGTTAGAAATATTCATGCAAAATATTTTTGAAAGCTGTGTATGTGTCAGGCACTAAGCAAGATTTTTTTAGGTAGACAAAACCAACGAACAAAAACGGCCTCTACTTTCAAAAACCTTAAAGATTAATAGAATTGAAAAATAAGGATTATTTGAAAAAAATAAACAATAAAAGACAGGATTAATTTACTTTCACTTTTAATTTACTGTTTGGTTGAAAAAAAAAAATATGCCTTAGGTGAAACTTAGATTCTAGCTGTAAGTGCCAGACCAAAAAAAATCATTTTAATTTGATTGAGAGTATTGAAAAATTTTGTAGAAAGGTAAAAACACATTTAAAAGGCCATATTTTTACATGAATAATCCTATAACTTTCATGGAAATATAATTAATATAATAAAATTTAGAAATAAGAATGAATTAAACTTTAAACATCTTCACTGCATGTATTGTCACATTTTAATATGAAATATATTGCTGTGTAATGAAAACCAGTGATAAAATGATATTAAACTTTATTTTCCTCTGAAGGCCATTTTCTGATAATGTACTTTGTAATTTGGAGAGGTTGTCTTCAGAGACCTGCATTAACTATAAACCTACATAATTTTGAAATCTAGGTGTGAAAAAGGCAAACACGTGAACAGATACTGCAGGTAAAAGTTCCCATTATAAGTGAATTATATAGCATTGAAGTAATAAGAATAATATTTTTATTCTTAAACTTTAATGCCGTAGGTAGTTTGCTTTCTGTTTTCTGGTATAATTATGTATCACAATTTCTTTTGTGTGAAAAGAAGGTTTTTTCCTCTTAGTTGTTAGCAAGACTGTCAAATTGTATTTAAATGTTACCAGAAAATAATATCAAAAACACCATAATAGATTTGACTATATATGCCAAGTTTAAAAGTACATCATCTAATATGTCTGAGTTCATCCTGAGATTTAAAAATATCACCTATGTGTAAACACTGTGGCAGTGCAGAGACATGGATATATGAGGCCTATAAACAGCATAGTCTGTTACCTAAGTGATAATCTATTTTTCACAAGGAATTTATTTAGAAAATTAATATTTCAAGATATTTCATTTACCCAAATATATAGCTTCTATTTTATCTACTTTTCATTTCTATTTTAAGAATTTAAGTCATTGAGAAGAGCTTCAATTACTCTTCAATCTTTATATTGTATTTCAGAGTTCTATGATAATTCATGAGAAATTTCTTAATTATACAATTATGGACATAATCAAAAAAGCGAAGGATGCCCGGCTTGGAAATGTTGTCTGCTCTAATGACAAGTGAGGATTAATAGGAAACTCTACAGTGAATGTATGAAAACTTTTTCTAAGTATCAAATTTTTATGAATTCTGTACATAAGACTTTATTTTTTTCCAGATAGGATAAAATATTTTCTTCATGCCTTTGATGTTTTTGTGCTGATTCATATTCCGTATTTGTCTATAAGTGCATAAATGTTTTCTAGCATCTTCCTTAGCAGACATTTTAACTCTATCTATATTCATGTGTTTGTCTAGTTAGGCTGTATCTACAGCTATATATACACATGTATTACAGTTATATAGACCTGTATGTTTATATATTTAGATCCTCTGGGACTGTATCTCCAAATGGGTAGCATAAGACGTTCAGGAAATATAGACTTGCAATACATGTTGATAAAAAAAAAAAAAGGCTATACCTTTCCTTTTATGCATAAAGATATTATACTACAGATGACAACCTTCCTGAGATTCGGTGTCTCTAAAATGTGGTGGAAATAAAAAGAAGCACAGGTAACCATATTTAGTCTAAGGGTGGAAATAATCAGGAAAACACAGTAAAGACTGTTCAGGTTTCCGGTGGTCTTTTTAGTAGCTCATACCCGCAATTAATTTGATCTGCAGTCTAAGGAGCATTTTATAATTAATTTCTCAGCATTTACCACATACAAGCCATCACTTTAAAGTGCTATGTCATTAACAAAATCCCATTTTTTTTCATAAAGAATAGGCATACTGATCTACATTTTTCCATGCTGCCAAGGCAGAATGGACTCGAGGGATATTATCTTATTCAGAAAGAACCTTTCAAGGTTGAATAAAAGAAATGGTGCAGGGTCCCTGGGAGAGGGAAGTGATCATCATTTTCACCTTCAACTCCTCTTTGATGTGGCAAAGTCAATTTTTAATCAGCAGCCATCAGACTGGGCTTCATTTCGCCTTACAAAGTCCTATTACTCTGCCACTTTCTGGAAGGAGGTGATAAGGACAATGCTCTTCTTTTTCTCTTCATAGAGCCCTGCATATGATGAGTCCCTTTGGAGAGGCTTGATAAAAAAATAAAATAAAATAAAAAAAAGAGTGAGTATGTAGGGATAAAGGTCACCTCTCTGTCAGAATTAACTCTTCAAGACGACAAACTTTGATTCCTCCGTGTTTGTTTTTAGGAACACTCCTATTGTCTTTGGAGGCAATGGCAGTAATAAGCTGGAGAGAGGAAGAAAGAGGCGAAATGCACACAGCTCTTCATGAAAATAATATTTAGGCTCGTTAGTCCTCCCCCAGCCAAACAACACAGTAGCTATAATGCTAATGAACGTTATAGGTATTAGTGACATGCAGGAAAAGTGTACAATTAAAATTTACTTCTTGTAGCAGCACACCTCAAAGAAATCATTTATCATAGAGTGTGCGTAAGTGCCACACAGGCACAGTAAGGGAAAATCGCTTCTTTGCATTCAGCTAAATTGAAAAATGAAAAGAAAAAAAAACCACTATTTTTCCCCTCTGGAAGTGTTTTTTATGTTAAGTAAACCTAAATTATTTTTTAAACTATGCACTCATGCAGAAAAACCTCTATAATCTCTTAGTATCATTTATTGTAGTTAGCAGTCTTAATTGCCTCACTGAAATGGATCAGAGTTCTGGGAATTACCCAGTAAAATGATGTTACTACTCTCCAGCCTTCTCATCCTTTGATATAATCTCATTAAAAATATCAGGCCTCTAGGTGAGGGAATACATATGGATAGTAAATGCATGTTAAGCAGGCACACCCAAACTGATGACCTAGTTATTACAGAACAGAGCAGCAGAAGATGAATTTTAATTTTAAAGTACAGCAATTCCTTTTCTGGTTAATACCATAATTATTAACATATTTTTGGAATGAATCTGCTTGTTACCCTTGAAAAAGATAATAATACTGAACCAACCAAAATACTGAAATGACATTTTTGGAATAAAATAAACTCTTATTTTCCAGAAGACCACACAAGTGAAAAAACACACGTAATTTCATTAACTATAATTACTGAGAGGAGATGGGAAAAGACGTGTGCCAAATCCCTTTTTTGTGTGTGTGTTCTCAAAATGTAGCTGGGTTGAAAAATATAAACCCTAGAGGAAATACACTCATCACCCAGCCAAATAAAGGGGGAAAGAGTAGAGGGGAGAGTCATGCTGAGTCCACCATATGAAATAATTAGATTTTTATAGAATTGGATTTCCTGTTATAAATTGGAAAGTATAGTTCCACAAAGGCTAAGAATGTACAGAACATAAACCCTATCCTGTGCTATGCAGGCCAGTGTGCTACAATAACAAACCATTCTCTCTGTGGTAGCGCATAATGCGGCAGACAGAAATGGCAATGTAGAGACAAAGATTTTTATGTGGTTAGTTTTTAAAAATAAAATTTCAATATTTAATTTCCAGTAATTTATAGTTTTAAAGGTAATGAAAGCTCAGGAACCACATAGTCAGTGACTTGGGGTACAATGGAGTATTCGTATACTAAGCGCTGCTGAAGTGTACAGTGCTAAAATGATCCAGCAATGATGCTAAGATCTCCGCTTCTCCATTTTGGAACAATTTTTGGAGGGAAGGCTTATCACTTTTTTTTTTATTATTATAAGAGAAATTCCATCCTGATTATTTCCTTTTGGTCTTGCTTCCTACATCCTCACTCCAGGTATTATTTTGCTATATAAAATTTGCTTTGGGAATCAAGTGTTGAAAATAATAGATGAGAAAGTTTTTAAAATTTAGCATCTTGGTCAAAAGTTGATTGGCTGGTAGAAAAAAGCTCAAGAAACTTACCCTACAATATGCAGGGAGGTGTGTTCTGAAAGACCGCTGATAGGGAAAATGACAGAATCATTATCATTTGGTTACAACTCGGTAAAATAAGAAAATTGTTTTTTTAATGTCACAGCATTTCTCAGAGACAAACAGCCACTATTATAGCTGTGCCAGTTATTTCTATTCTTAGCAGAGACCACATTCTTTAAAAGGCTAAGTCTACCAAAAGAAAAATAAATAAAAGCCCAATAGGATTCCATAGTCAAAGTTGTAAAGGTAACACTGGTGAGCAGGAAAATTTGGAAGAAGATTCCATTAGAATTCAAGCCAGCTTTTTAATGCATGTACCTGCAAAAGTTAGGGTCAAACAGAAATTAGTCCTCTCCCAACACCTGCGCATCCCTGCCTTGGATTCTTTACTCACATTGTTTTTGACTTTTAGACATCCTTCCTTACCCTTCTGGCCCTCATCATAATTGGGTTCATTGCTCAAGCCTCATAGTAAACATTAGTCTTCCAAAGTTGTGCATGTTCTTTCCCTCCCTTTCCCCACTTAAACCCCTATTTTTCTTTGCACCCCAAATCTATTCATGCTTCCCCTGGTAACCTCACCCAGTTACTTCTCAGGGGTTCCATCTTCTGCCCCTGGCACATTTAAGAATGCCAGACTTGAAGAACCCAGATATCCCGAGGAGAATGCTGGGTCCCATAAACATCTACAACAAATTTCCTCTTCACCTTCAAGTTTTATTTCTTTGGTTTACAAATAGTTCTAAGGATAGAGACTAGAATTTTGGAAAGCCATTTTACTTCTTCATTGAATCTCTTCCAATATGAAGATATTTGTTGCTCAAGCTATAAATGCCAAATTAATTTGGAAAACAAGAAAAGTGAGAACAGATACTTACTAACCAAGACACAATAACTTATTTTAAATATTTCATAGACTATTGATATTTATCATGGTGGCAAGAAGGTGAGAGGAGTCAATACAGATCAGTGGCTGGAGAATATTTAGCACAAGTGGACTCCAAGTAAAAAGATTAAGACAAAAGTGGCAGGATCAGAGAAACTTTAAAAAAAGAAGTATTACACCTCTTTTGTGTGTGTGTGTGTGTGTGTGTGATGTCGATATTTAACAAAGATATTATAGCTTTACTTTTACCCCTTCCCTAAACCTCTGCCCCTTTTTTCTCTAACCTGGAGTAGTTTGGCAAATATTTGCATTTTCATGTTGCCTTAATGTCAACATACACACAGGCAGAGGCACTTATTTCAGACAAATTACCATTTTAGGTACAAGTTTACCTATTTATAATGCAGTACACATACTAACACTAGGGCCTGTAGTGGTGGAGTAGGGACAAGGATTTCCAGCAGAATCATTTGACTCAGGCCTCTAGACCAGGTATGTCTCAAATTCTGAGGGACTTCAACAGCAAATTGTGAAAAGAAACAGAATAACGCATCACTGTAACAAAACCTTAATCTGTTTAAAATCTAGTGACCCCTGGGGCTCCTGGGTGGCTCAGTCAGTTAAGCGTCTGCCTCTTGGTTTGAGCTCAGGTCCTGATCTTAGGGTGATGAGATCCAGCCACATGTTGGGCTCCATGCTCATCGGGGAGTCAACTTGAGATTCTCTCTTTCCCTCTGCCTTCCCCCACTCCCTCTCACTCTCAAAAAAATAAAGTTTTTAAAAATAAGTAAAAAAAACCTAGTGACCCCTGATACTTGGCAAATCTGAGGATCAGATTGATCCAAGAGGCTTCTGGGTAGCATGCTGTCTTCTTCTCCCTGGCTTGAGAGTTATACACCTCAGGCATTTCATGGTTTCAAAGTGAGAATGTACTTAGAAGTTCTTCCTTCCTGGGATGTCTTTCAGACATTTTTTCTCTACTTGGTAGGCACTTAGGGCCAAACAACTTGCCACATCTCCTGTGTTTCCCTCCTGATCTCCCGAATTCTTCCTCTCAGCTTTAATTTGACATTTCTTTCTTTGTCTTGAAAGTCTCATTTTCCCCTATTGTACAGACTGAAAACTGACTTTTTGATTATCTCTGAATTTTGCTATCATTTACCACAGTCCTCAAGAGTCTAAGATCTTGATAACAACTGAGTAATTTCTTTCTCCACTTGTGGGTCCATGTCTGTATGTTCTAGCTAGAAGAAGAAGAAAGAAAAGGAGGGTCAGGAGGACAAGAAGCAGATAGGTATCTGTGACCAGGAAGGGATTGGGAAGGCTGATGGAGAACAGTGTTAGGGCTTTCCAAGTAGGTAACAGCTTAGCTTGTCCACTTAATTTTGTTTGGAATCAAGAACTGAATGACCACTGTCATCATCTCTTTGCAATACATATATTTTGAGAAGATTCTGTGACAGGCACCCTATAAAGTCTTGAATACATATTTGTACAAACTTTTTAATACAACAAATTTAGTCTTTCATTCTCTGATCTCTCTTTTGGGAGAATAAAAATTATCTAAGTTTAATAATCACTGAATAGGGGCACCAACATAGCTCAGGAGATTAAGCATCTGACTCTTGATTTCAGCTCAGGTTATGGTCTCAGGGTTGTGAGATGGAGCCTTTAGTCAGGCTCCACTCCTAGCAGGGAGTCTGTTTGAGATTTTTTCCCTCTACCCTTCCCCACCACATTTCCTCTCTTTCACTCTCAAAATAAATAAATATAACTTTAAAAAATAGTCACTGAGTAAAATATGATTTTTTTTTCTGTGAAGGATTTTATCCTTTCTGTAGCCCTTTATTACAGGTAGCCATTTTCGTATAATTCTGAGAAAATGAGAACTGTCCCTTTAAAGCATGTGATTTAATTGATTGAAATGTATTAGTTCTGTATGTATCATACTCCAATATTTTTCACATATTTTTGGTACTTTATTGAATATTAGAGGAAATTGTGCAATGCATCAATACAATAGGTCCTCCTATTTCCCTTGGGGGTTATCGTCTTATGATATTATCAAATATTTTCTTTGCAATAACTGGCTAAATACTGGGTTTTTATTTTTAATAACCTGAAAAATAAAGTTGGTAATATATATAGATATTTTTAACAAAAAACTAGGACATTTGTGAATTTAGCTTTCCAGCTAATATTTTTCATGATTTTAGCTTATCACCTTATATAACACACATAGACAATGGAATCTTTGTGACTTTGCTTAGTCTTTAGACAGCTGCATATAGAACATAATCATTAAGATGTTTTGATTTGATTTAAAAAGCACTGTTATATTTTAACCACAAATATGTGCAAATGTATCATAAATACTCAAAGTACAGTGTTTAAAGCACTATGTACATCATACTCAACCTCATTTAAATTGAGGAGCATTTCAAATGATAACAAAATGGAAATTTGAGTGGAGCAGAGTATTATGGATTATAACCCTTCCTGTGTAATCATTGCCACAGCATTTGCTTCATGACAAATAGGAAATAATTTTAGTTGGCTATGTAGAAAAAACTGACACTCTTTTTGATCTAGATGTATTTTCACATCCCAAGAGGAGAAAGCCATATTCACTTATTTATGATGGGCAAAGTTCCCTTTATGCAATAGAAAATTATCTGATTTTTCTACTAAAGGAAAAATTGTTTTTGAAAAAGTAATCTATGCCTACTTTTTCTATACTTATTTTTGAGGATTTTGTAAATTCTTTCTACAGTCAATAATCATTAACATTTATTGGGCACTTATGATGGGCCAGGTACTTTGCTAAATGATTTACTTGCTTTACCTCATTTGTTCCTTGCAACAAATTTGTGAGGTGGCTCCTGTGCCTATTTTCCCAAATGAAATGTGGCTTAGATATGGGCTCCCAACCAATTTTTACCTGGTAAAACATTACTTGCATAATCTGTCACAATTTTTACCTGAGAATTTTTACTTGAGAAACAAATTAATTTTCCTATTTTCTCTAAGTCTTTTTATATAAAATATCACTGAAATTCTAAATAGTAATTTTAAATAAATGAGTGGTAGGTCACATAATTGACCTCAATACTTCACCTCTCCCTGAATCTACACCTTTATTATGAATTTGTAATGAGTGCAGTCTACTTTCTTATGTGTTGATGTCAAGCTCAGTCACATACTTTGCTATGGCCAATGACATGTGTGTGGCATGAGTCACAACATTATCATATAATGCAAAGCGATGGTGGACCTCAGAAAAGCGATGTATTTTTTTTAAAGTGATGTATTTTTACTTCTTAATCTACTCCTTATTTACAGTATAACTTTATCAAAGCCCTTTTACCTTTCAGATCTTCAGTTTTGTCATGGAAAAGTAAAACAAGTTCAAAATGTATAATTATATATCTATATATACACACATGTATCTCACATACATTTATATATATATATCGTTTTGTCATACATATATAATCCCATTGATGCTTTCTACATTTTATAGTCTTGAAACCAGTAGATACTTCTCTTTCTCATTCATAAATATGTATGAATATAATTATATGTATTAAAGCAGGTAGCAAAACTGAACGATTACCGGCCCCACAGGCAGATTTTAAAAATTTTATTAGATCTGAAGGCAGGACAAATACTCTTCCAGTTGAAGATAATTCCTTCTATTTCCTATTCAGTGTCTATTTTCCTATTCCATGCAGTTACATTACTTACCGGGGCACTAAAGGAATCTGCCACAGCCACCCTTGGATGTAAAGGTGTTCCCGTCAGTGCCTACTTTATGGTTGAAGTTTATTCTCTTTATTTAATTATCTTTGTCCCATTTTAAGTCCTTTTTTTTTTGAAAGATATCATTTACTTTTATTTTAGAGAGAGAAAGGGGTGAGGTGCCGAGGGAAGAGGAGAGAGAGAATCTCAAGTGGACTGCCCTTGAGCAAGGAGCTGATTCCAGGACTCAGATCATTATCTGAGTGGAAATCAACTGAGCTACCCAGATGCCCCCTATTTTAAGGCTTTTTTCACAATATTGATAAATTAACCCTTCTAAAATATTGTTTTTTTCATGTAATTTTTTTGGTCAAGTGCTTGTGACAGCTTCCTATTTTGTAGCATGCATGGCATCTAGACTGATGTTTGTGTTCTTCCATAATCCTTTCCTAGTGAATGACAATGGGAAGAACCTGCACAACCCCTTTCTCAAAGTTACACACACACACACACACACACACACACACACACACCAATCTTATTGCCATATCACTACCATACTTTCTCCTGTTCTGTAATGGAATATGCCCTTTAATGTCTAACATCACTTCATTTCATAATGCTTTCTTAATGAGTTTATCTACCTTTCTGTCAACTATTACCACCAAACTATTTATTATGCAAATGCCAAATGTTAGTGCTAACTGTTCCAACAAATAGCCCCAGTATGGTATAATGGATTAAACTTAGTATAGGTTTATATCTTGTTCATATACCTATACTGAATAAATGTTCAAGTTTGCAAGTCAGCCCTTACCACAGAAACAATCAAGAATCCGTGCTGATAGAAGATCTGACATCTTCTACTCAGGACTTAAAATGTGACCCTGGTGATTGTCTGCATTCCAACTAGCCAGATGGGGAAAAGATCATCAATAAGACATGTTCAGATTTAAGCTTTTTGTCCCAAAATGGAAACACATTCACTTCTGTTCATATTGGATTAAAAGATTTACTTACTATTAAATATAGTTCCTTGTCTGTGTAGCTGCTGATGAATGACAGCTCTGTCCAATGGAAAGAGAAATATTAATTGTGGTGGACAGCCATCTCTGCCACATAGAATTTACTTCTCTTCCTTCAATGATTTCCAACAAACTCTTTTGTCTCCTAGCTTTTCCATCATTGTACATTTCATGTGCTCAATATATTTGTTGATTTTTTTTATGAAAAATCATGTTTGTTTTCTCTTGTAAATATACCTATATCTCCTTTAATACCCAAATAATGATGGATATATTCTATGTAATATATGATAAATTATGTAAAAATACCTAGTATAATGTGTGGGACACAGTAGATGCTCAATAAATGTGTGTTCTTCTACAAGCTAGTATATACATGTGATTAAATTAAGAATATATATATATTACTCCTAATTTAATCATTGATTCATCTGTTTCATTTGATCTGTGTTCAGATCTAGAATTTTAAATATGAGTAAGACATAGTTCCTGCCCTTAAAAGGCTTGTTTTCTCTCAGTCTTCAAAAATTTGAAATGTGAGCTCCTGAAGGAAGCCTAATCATTTCCAGATTTGTTGAATCCTTCCAACCTCTCACTGAAATAAATAATACTATCACTGATACTCATATTCCAAAAGCTATAGTTGAATTCTAATTCGATTCAGACCTATGTTTGAGCAAAACATTTCTAAATGCATACACATTTAAGGGTGGTATGTACATAATTCAAGTCTTTCCACATTAGACTTATTTCAATTGTATTAACTTATTTGTATTCTTATCTATATACCAGCCAAAATAACCTAATTGATTTGGAATATTTTCCCAAAGGTATACACTTTAAACTTAGACTGTTACTGGTTTTTACAATCTGCTTTCAAGAGAAAATACCAAAAGTTTTCAAAACAAAATTTGATTGTATTCTAATTAATATGTCATAATTTAAATATTATAAATTTTGCTTATTGTTAAACTGAAAGGTTGATCCTCTACGGTAGGAATAACATTTAAGAGACTATAGATAATAGTATACTGGGACACCTGGGTGGCTCAGCGGTTGGGTGCCTGCCTTCGGCTCAGGTCGTGAACCTGGCATATGGGATCAAGTTCTGCATAGGGCTCCCTGCGAGGATCCTGCTTCTCCTTCTGCCTATGTCTCCACCAGTCTTTCTCTGGGACTCTCATGAATCAATCAATCAATCAATCAATCAATCAATCTTTTTAAAAAGGGGGTTAATAGTATACTTCCAATCTGCTACAAGCAGATGTAATGTTATAATGTTAATTTTTGCAATCATCCTATTTGCCCCATATGCAAAACGCATCCAAAATATATACACACACTCATGTTTGACCATTAATAAATACACACACAATCTCCTGGGGTCACTTGTAAGGATGATACTGTCTAATGTGCAAGGAGGGCTCCTGCTCTGGAGTAATTTGTTAGCTCCATTCTCCTTGGAAGAGAAAAGGGTTCTTTGGAGATGCTAGCTCCCAGATAGTTGTTAAGTTCCATAATTCTAGCTGCCTCTGTGTCCAGTATTACAAAAGCAGATTTGCAGTCCAAGATGAGAATCTTTCTAACTCATTTTCCAACTCACCATTCTCCACTGGGAAGTAACTAAAGCTATGGGAGCAAAATAATTGTGTGGTGGAAGTGGAAATATTTATTATCTTCTGAGGTATAACCGTTTTCAATATACTCTGAACTAATGTTATTATTTATAAATGGTATGTCGTAGCCGATTAATGCTAAGAGCTACTTCTCTCTCTTTCTCTGTGTCTTTCATGAATAAATAAATAAAATCTTTTAAAAAATAAATAAATAAAAAGTATAAAAACAGAGGAGGCAGGATAGAAGTAAATAGCCTTTGATCCTGATATCAATCCTTGAGTTTCAAGATTCTCCAACATTTTACCTATATGCTGTACATCAAACTGAGAAAAAGAAATATTTTTCCTTTTCCTTCTTTCTTTTTCTTCCTTCCTTTCTTCCTTCTTTCTTTTTTACTATAGGAAGATATATTACATAAAACTGAGAAATCTCTCTAAAAATTTCAGATTTAGCTGAAATAATATTTACCAGGTTTGGATTTTCACAAATGACTGCATATTTAGAAGCCATCCTAGACCACATATTTTACCTGTGTTGTCACCTTTAATCATGGGTCAAATCTGCAGATTTTATCTATCAAAAATGTGCTTTCTTTTTTCACTTCCATCTGTCTCCATCAGCACTAACTTAATTCAGGATTTGGTCGGCTTGACTACTTTAATAATATTTTAATTGTTCTGTCTACTTCCATTCCTACCATTCCATTCTCCTCACATACTATTAGAGTTAACATTATAAAGATGAATATGATCATGCTTCTGTTCTGTTCAGTATTATGTAGTAGTTTATATTAAGTATAGGATAATGGTTAACTTCTCTGGCATGGCTACAATGTTCTTCCTGATTTAACCTTTGGACAAAAGCTTTGCATTTTGCCTCTACCACCTTCTCCTCCACATACTCTTCTATTATTTTAATGTCCAGCAATTCTGAATTTCTTAGAATTTTCTGTATCTACTATGTTTGTACTTTCAGTCTTAGCACTCTTTTTTTTTTCTTTGTTCACAATGCCTCACTAGGCCTCTCCTCATCTTTGTTACCAACATAAATTCATTATTCCAATTAATTGTAGGATTATTGTGAGAATTAATTAAAATAGTAAGTACTGTCTAGCATATACCATATACTCATAGCAATGCACACAGTAATATGTAAAAATAGCAATGATGATAACAATAATCATTTCATTTTAATATGATTCTCTTATATACATCAAGACAATCAATGCTTTCATCAAAAGCAAATAAGTCATCCTATAAAATGTCAGTAGTTGTAGAAAAAGAAAGAAATTTTCTTGGATCACTCAGCTTTTCCTGAACCACTTAGTTTGTTAAGAGGACACTTATGGAATGCTTTTGTCTATATTTGTCAAGTGTTCATCTCTATTGATATTTCATCCATAAAGATCACATAAATGACCCATTAGGTAGTTCATTCTTGGAGAACCCAATGAAAACTTATCTATCCTATTTGCAAAGACTCTATGGCAAAAATCTAAATCAGTTTCGGTATATTCTTGGCTGTGTGTGTGTGTGTGTGTGTGTGTGTGTGTGTGTTTAATTTTCAGGATTTTTCCTAATCATGTATGTTCTAAGTCAGTAATTTCTTATCTTGCTCTTAAGATTTGCTCTGTAAGTCTTTTCTTTTCATGGATTTGTAAGGGTATTATATCCTCTCTATTATCTGATGCTAAATATCCTATTTTTATTCCTATATACAGGTTTTTCCATTAATCATGCTTCATTCGCACATAAATATACATAATGTATGGTTTCAGATGTTTCTTAACTCCAATATCTTCTCAAGTATATTAACTTTCACTTTAGTGGTTTTATAAAGAATTACAACCTACGAAATTGAAAAAAAACAAAAAACATTTCTTTGAGATTGATACAGGTTACTCTCTGGACCTGTGGTACCTTAGAGCCTTGAGTTTATTGCTTGTATCTAGGTGTTAACTGCATGAATGCATATGTAATTATTATCGTCAAATTTCTCAAAATGTGTCTTTATATGAAAGGTGTGGGGAGCCTTGGTGGCTCAGTTGGTTAAGCATCTGCCCTAAGCTCAGATCATGATATCAGGGTCTTGGGATTTAGCCCAATGTCAGGCTTCCCACTTAGCAGGGTGTCTACTTCTCCTTCTTCCTCTGCCCCTGCCCTCTGCTTATGTGTGGTTTCTCTCTCTTAAATAAATAAAATCCTTTAAAAAATTGAAAGATGACCATTGTATTTAATATTGATTTGAAATGTATCCCTCTTGCCGCAAAATGGTTAAAAATGCACTTTTTTTTCTAGGAAATAAATGATGAGTTTGCAGTTTTCATTATTTTGTCATGCATATGCTATGAAATTCATAATTTTTCAAATAACATTTTGTAAACCAATTGTAACTTTAGCATCACATATATATATTTATCTCACAGGTATAAGGAATACTGATAGTTGATGTATTTAATTCTAAATTTGGCCAGACCATTAGTCTTAGGTAATTATTGCTCTTTCTTAGCAATGGTCATGAGTCCAACTAAGACAGCTTAAAACCTTAAAAAAAAAAAAAGAGTAAAGAGTAAAGTGTATATATGGAGCATTAGTTTCTTTGGTGGACTAGTAAAGGGAGTGCTACTGTACAATTCACATTATTCTCTTAAAGCTGATGAGTATTGTGCTAAAGCCTGGAAACAAGAAGATTTGGTAAAGAGAGAATATTTTGCCTAGAAAAAAAATGCAACATTTTCAAACATTATGTAAACTATAAAAGGGAGATGGATTACCTATTGCTTTAAAATATCGACTGACACTATAAGAAGCAAGTTGTGTAAGAAATAGCCATTTTTAATCAGTGGAAAGTAATCTAGCAATCTGCTAAAGTGATAAGCAGGAAAAGAAAATGTTGCAATATTCCATCGTCAAAGTCAATAAAACAATTAAATGCAGTGCCATGACTCATAGCTTAGGAATGGATGTATCACGGAAATAGCTTTTTTTTTTTAATGTAAAATGTTGCTTTCCTCTCTTCTTGCAAAAATTAGCTAAATATGAATGCTTATTTTCATCACACCTAAAGTGAGTGCCACAACCTCAAGGTAGAATGTAATAATGTGATTGAGGGTTGTTACATAAAGTGGAAAGACTTAATCACTTATGATACCTGGCCATATTGGCTCCCATACCCTAGCATAATCTGTGACATTTAAGCGTGTGTGTGTGTGTGCGTGTGCGGGGGGGAGGGGCGTGTGTGTGTGTGGCAGAGAGAGATCAGAGACAGAGACAGAGAGACATTGGTAACAATGAACTTTCCAACACATGTACACATGTGCAAACAGACACAATTTTCATACTCTATTTGTTTCTGTTTTTGTTCTTTACAATTTTTGGATCAATGGATGGGACTTTTAATGCCTAGAAACACAATAAATTTTCTTTAAACGACACTACAAAACCAAGTTAAAATTTGAACACTATTTTTTTAAATTGCCAACAACTGACAATGTAGTCAATTGCCTTCCAGAGATAACTCCATGTCAAGACCAAAAGCCAAGCAACCACATCATCAAGAGACAGAGTAAGCTTGAAGTCATCTAGTATCCATTAATTCTGTTTTGTTTGGTGAAGCACAGCCTTATTTTTACAATTCCCTAGACTCAAATCTGTGAGCCTCACTGTACTCACTGAAATTTTAAGGATATTCTTGATATTAAAATGAAAAAAAAGTATAGAAGTGTAGATATTTTCTCAGTAACAGTTTTATAATCTCTCTAAAAACCATCGTGTCTATACCAAGAACGACAGCGAATAATGAAAATGTTTTTTGAAACAAATATCTTTTCATTAGCACAACAAAATGCATGATATTTCTAATCAGAAAAGATTCACCAAGAAGGAAGATTAATTGTCTCAAATAAAATTAAGGGAAAAAAGCTTAATTAAGACTGTGCTTTGGTTCCCTCACATTTCATCATAATTCTTTCACTTAACTAGCACAAAAAGGAAGTTTTGTATAATCTTAAAAAGCATGTTAATTTGGATTTCTTTATCAATATGGAAAAATGCAATATATGTAAGATGTCTAATTTTTAATAGAAATGACATGATCTGCATGCATGATCAACATAAAGGAACACTTAGCCCTTTTTGCTTATAAGGAACATAGAATCCTAGGCTGTGGGTGACAGTTAATTTCCTCCAGTCTTCTTTTGCCCTGCAGCTATTGATGCATGCTGATCTTCAAGTATTATTGGAAAAAAATTAGGCATAAGCATGAAAAGAACAAAAAACAAAGCTATCCATTTTAGGCTAATTAAAACAAACTAGTTGAAAATGGCACTCCTCCTATTGAAGAAAAAAAGAATATAATGGTGGCCTAACCATTTAGTATGAAAAACAGACTATCACATACAACCAAAAAATGTGTTATAAAGCACAGATGTTCCCTTAGATTACAAAAATAAAGTTTGCTTTTAACATATGTAACGTACCATATGGAATTCATTTTCATCACTTCGATGCTTTTAAAAAATCTTGAACAAATACTTTGGGAGTTTGATATGGAGATGTAAAAATCTCTAATGTATGTTTTTATTCTTTAGTATTAGAAGAGTTCAAGGCAATAATTTAGGAACTTAATACTGAATGGTAGAGTTAGAAACTAAACGATGCAAAGTATAAAATTTCCCCACTTTTTTTCATGGATATATGTCTTTTTACTATTCCTTTTTTTTTTCCCATATAAAGCCTCCTGTGTATATAAGTTAACTCCCATATTTTAGTTGATAAATTCTTTTCCTTGACTATTTTTAGTCCATTCCCATAACTTTGAAATCTCTTCTACAAGAATCCCCACAGCCTGCTATTCATTTTCTCTCCCATTTTCATGACAATTTCATTTTTTTTTCACTTTGTAATCTACGTAGTTGTTTTCCCTTAAATACATGTTAGAAAAATCTATAAGCCAAACACTAACAAGTAAATAATTTCTTCACATGGGAAGAGATTCACAATATTGGTAGAAGTAGCCCTCATTCTAAGTTGAATTGAAAGTGAAAACCATCTATGTTTTTATCTCCTTTTTTTTTTTTTTTTTAATTTATGGTAGTCACACAGAAAGAGTGAGAGAGAGGCAGAGGCACAGGCAGAGGGATAGGCAGGCTCCATGCACTGGGAGCCCGATGTGGGATTTGATCCCAGGTCTCCAGGATCGCGCCCTGGGCCAAAGGCAGGAGCCAAATCGCTGCCCACCCAGGGATCCCTATGTTTTTATTTCCTCCAAGTGTCTTAGAAGAGTATGAGTCCTTGGACTTGGCTAATTGGATCAAAATTTTGAAACTTCCTTTGCATACAAATAATCTGGGTAGCTTCTTTAAAAATGCAAAATATTAGATCTACTACCTGAAGATTCTGATTCAATAGAGGTGAATGAGATCTAATTTTTTAAAAAAGAGTACATATGTGATTACAATGGATGTCACTTGAATGACACCTTGCAAAAAACTGAAATAGCTGGAAGGATGCACCGTCAGGCTTATATTTTCATACAGATAGTGTTTTTTATACCCAAGTTCCCAAATAATCTTTCCTCTCTTCTTAGCTTTTCTTCTTGTGTACACCTGGCATCAGTAGTATCATTGAATCATAAGAGAATGTCCTCAAAAGGTAAGTCAATATATCATTTTGTTCTGCTCATATAGATGATACAGAGAATATTTGCAAATACATCAATTTGTATACTGGTATAGAAATAATATATTTCCTTCTAATTGTATGATGATTTTCTTTTATAGATGCAGCCTGGTGTTATAGTTATTACACTAAAATTTAAGACTTAGTGTTTAATTTCTAAATATTTAAGTTTTGTTAGTGGATTTATTTTTATCAATGATTCCCAACTGAGCTGTGAAGGAATTATCACTTTTATTTATAAAAATAAACACATCTTCAAATATTTAACCTTGGAAATATATTGTCCATACAGGAGAAAGGTCAATTGTCCTGTCTTTTGCTTTTTTCCTTTGGAAATTCATCTTCCTCTTGGGATTTTGTGGCTTGGATTATTGTGATCACCAGAGACTAAATCCCATGGATTCTCAGCTTCTTCTTCCAAGGAGCTGGTTAAGCACAAAATTTATAAAAGATGAAATGTAAAGCAAATAAATAGCACCAATAACCCGGAGTACAATTTGCATTATTGCTGATGTGAACAATGGTAGAATGTAAATCTTTCTCATAGGTTGCAATCTCGGACAGGTTAGCCTGAAACAGTTCTAGTTTATGCTAGTGTGATTATTAATGGTTCTTCTTTTCAATCTCAAGTGTCCTTTTTAGGATGATCAATTACATGGTTTCTCTACCTATGTATAACTTAGAATCCACCTCTTGTTTTATATCTCCCAGTAGATTTTCATTGTGTATCTGGCAGTTGGCCCCTATGTGGAAGAACCGATTTTATTTTCATGGCTCATGAAATATAGACCTTTATCGAGTTATACTCCCTTTGAAATCAAGACTAAGAGAACAGTTTAGACTCTGTGATAATGCTATTATCTTGCCCCTTCAGTTCTGGAGTTCTGGTTTCTCTTATATAATAAATGGGAATTTGGTGATTGACTTTAGAAAGTGACTTGGTTTGTTAGTTAACCAGTGGAAAATGAATACCTTGCTTATACAGTAAACAAAATAAGGGTAAAATGGCTGAATCATAATGGCCAGTTAGGGAAGAAAGGGAGGGAATTTGAGAATGAAGAGCCAGATCCTGTAGGCTTTTTATGGCCAGTAAGGACTTGGTTTTATTGTGAAAGGAATCCATTAGAGGACTTAGGGAAATAATACATCTCATAAATTAGGCTATAAAGGATGGTGGCTTAAACTAGTGTAGTAATGAAAATAAAAAGTAAGCACACTCTATTTTGAAGATAGTGTTATTGAGGTTTGTGGAAGACTGGATATAGGAAAAGCATGGAAAAACTAAGTCAACAGGACTTCCTGTGAAACAGTAGGTTTGGGATAGAAAAGAAATCAGAAGTTCTCTTTTGATCTCATTGGTTTTCATATACCTGTTAGAGATAATGCAGAGAGAATGTCAAAAACATAGTTGGATATATGGTTCAGGTGGTCTAGAGATAGGTTAAGACTAAGAGATAAAGACTTGGATGTCATTGGCAGATCAGCAATTATCTTCTGACTCTTCCAGAATTGGATTTACTACTCAGCCATCAATCTTTAGGCAGAGAGCGCATAGTCCTGATATGTCATTTTCCTATTCCCTGTTTCTTTAAACACATCTATGTTATGGTCCACCATGGTGAGCTACTCTTTTTTTCTAATATAGAATAAATAAAAATACACCATCAAATAATAAAGACGTACATGTCAATTACTTTAAGTAAACAGTATTTCAACTAAACTCCCTTTGAATAGACTGACTGGATCACCAAATATCTCTGTTCCCTCTTTGTGCCTATCAACTCATGGTCTAGGCATGCTTCATGCTCAAAACATGTTGGCTACTTTCTTGTTTGCCTGGGTACCCTGAAACTTAATGTTTACTAACAATTTGCTATATTTTAAAAATATTTCTTATGGCTATTTTAGTAGTTGTCTATGACAACATTAATTTGAATGTCAAACAGACTAATGCTACATAAACATGAAATTAGAGTGGGATGTTTGAAATTTAAGTTCAATGGCTTGAGATAATTCAGTATAGGTTATTAACTCAAAAATTATTATGTCAAATTAGATGTGGACAAATATCATAAAGGACTAAACTCTTGTTCCACTTTAAAGGGAACCCAAATACACATTGACTGATGAATGGATAAAGAAGTTGTAGCATATATATATATATATATATATATATATATATATATATATAATGAATTCTTGCCATTTGCAATGATGTGGGTGGGAGCTAGAGTGTATTATGCTAAGGGAAATAAGTCAGAGAAAGACAAACATATGATTTTACTCATATGTGGTATTTAATAAATGAAATAGATAAACATAGGGGGGAAACATAGGAGAGAGGCAAACCATAAAACAGACTCTGAACTATAGAGAACAAGCTGAAGGTTGCTGGAGGGGAGGTAGGAAAGGGAATGGGTAAATATAAGGAGGGCACTTGTGATGGGCAATAGGTATTATCTGTAAGTGATGAAACACTAAATTCTACTCTTGAAACAAGTATTACACTAAATGTTAACTAACTGAAATTTAAATAAGAATTTGAAACAAAAAAATAAAAAAATAAAGAAACTGGTAATAATACTCATAGTTAATGCACATTTGGTAGTTTATGCAAGAGTAACAGCTCAGAACTGTGTATAAGCAGAATTAGTCTGAAAGATTAGCCTTCTTTCAAATTATTGATAAATCAATACATATGATTAAAATACATGTTTTAAATTAAAACAGTTCAATGCACATATGTGTCATTTGTATGTTTTGCTGCTTTTATTGACCTTTTCTTAGGTCAGACTTACTACTACCCTCATAACGTCAGATATTTTTACTGAAACTTCAAGAGCTTTTACTGAAACTTCAAGAATTGTTTGGATGGTATTATTAGTCTCTAAAACTTAAAGATCTTTAAAAAACTATCAAGAAAAGTGTTTTAAAGAATAGGTCTTTCACACATTCTAAAAATATAGAATTTGCAAATGCCACTACTATCCAGTACTGAGTATTAATCTAATTGGCCCATATTTGGTTGCAATCATTCACATTTACTGATTTCAAGCCATCTCTCCCACTTACTGCCAAGCCCATTGGAATCCAGCAGCTATGGCATTGCTTTTGCTAAGAATACCAATTACACTTGCAATATTTGTCTAACATGCTATTTATCAGTTGAGACTATGGCAATTCTCTTCTTAAAATCCTCTCTGTCTTCATTTTCAGTGACAATTCTGATTCCTGCTTTTTTCTTCTACTTCTCTGGATACATATTGAGGATTTTCTTTCTCTCTCTTAAATGTTACCCATCAAAATGTTCTTATGCTCTCCTTTTCCCTCTCCCATAAGGCTGGAAGAATGCCCCATTCTTCCAGCCTTCTGGTTTCAACAGCTATCTATATGCTGATGTGTCCTACTGAAAGCAAGGCTAGGTATATACCCAGAGCAATAAGTAGCCTTGACCACCCTACTCCCTATTTAACATGGTACATGGATCTCATAAGGTATCTGAAACTGAAAGAAAGGCATACATAAATGTATGTGAAGATGAATATGGTTATGGATAGTTAAGACACTCCTGAAGACTTCAAAACCACAAGAGGACAGGTTCTACTTGATATAATGATTTATTTTAATGTGAGAGCTTTTAAAAGAGCATGGCATTGGTGATAAGACAGAGAAAGACATCAGAGCATAAGAGGTTATGCAAACAGACTCACCCATAGATAGATATTTGATTTATGGGAAAGGTAATCTTAGATCTTCACAATAATTTGTTCTGAGCTCACTGAATAACTATGTGAGGAGAAAAAAAAAACTTGATCGTTGCAGCATATAGATAAGATAATAACTCCAGGTGCATTTTGGATTTGAATGTAAAAAATAAAAATAACTAAGTAAAATCCAAATAAAATCTTATAGAGTGAATCACAGTATTCTTACTAACTTGAAAGCTAATCAAGATTTTAAAAACAGCACATGCAATACTGACTATAAAAAATAGTTTTGAATCGCAAAATATTAAAATTTAGAATTTTTATTTATCCAAGTGCAGCATTAAGATTATGAAAATACAAGTCACTGAGCAAAGAAGATATTTCAATACACTTATAATACAAGCAATTGATATCTTAAGTATACTAATAACTCCTACAAATCAATATAAATATCAGCAACTCAATATTATAAATGGGCAAACCACCTGAACAGACATTTCGCAAAAGACTGACAACATAAAAATATGCCAATTAACAATCAAAGAGATGCAAGTCAACAGCACTAGTCAATGCATGGTAAATGGTGACACTTTTAAAAACTCGAAGAAAACAAGATTGAAGAAGATGTGAAACAACTTGTACTTTCATATTTAACTCTACACACACACATATTCCAAACCTACTCTAAATCTTAGTTATAAGTCAGTAGAAGTGTATATAGCTGTGAGTCATGTATAAAAGTGTTCTGACAGCAATTACTATAATAGGTCCAAAATGACAACCGTCAATAGCCACCAAAGAAAAAGTCATTAAATAAATTGTGACCTTGTCTTACAATGAAAAACTATATATAGCAATTAAGTAAATAAACTGCAAGTCGGCGTTACTACATATATAAATCTCAGAAGCCATAGTACTGAGTGAAAGAATTCAGAAAAAAAAAGATAGTTTTTTATATGACTAATTCTATAAAATTCCAATACAGGCAATAAGAACCTATGGTGTAGGATTTCAGGATATTAGATACTATTGAGGAATCAATGGAACTAGATATTAGGAGAGATGGGTGTCTTTTGGGATCATGGTGATGTACTAAATCTTGAAATATAAATTTATAACATGCAGTCTCCTGTAGGTGTGAATTATACACATAGTAAAAAAAACTACCTGATACTCAGTTTAAATATCTAAACTCCACAGCTATTAAGTGGCTAACACAGAATTTTAACCAAAATATGTTAGGTTCCAAGCTATCTATTAATTTCAAATAAAATTCTGGGAAAATAGTCCTTTATTTAGTGATGTTTATAACTATATTAACTTTAGACTTTTAATATTTGCTTAAAGAAATTTGCTCAGAAACATAAAGAATCTTGTATCTTCATTTATATTACCAAAAATAATTTTTGAACTTATTACTGTCATCATATGGAATTTTGAATATGAAAAGAGCCACTATGGAGAATATAATAGGTCACATTCTTAGCACTCCTTGAGAAGACTATCATTTCTATAAATCACTCTCAGACACAAAAGGGTTTAAAAACAAAACAGAAAAAGACTATTCCCAGCATAAAGAAAATGTTGTCAAAAGAAAGTAAAACGGCTGAAATCATAGAGTAGTGAGAGAAAAGTTCCAAAAACAAGCACTTTATTGCTCCACAGCTTTCAGTCAAATAGTTTACAAAATAAAATTATCTACTGAGGAATTTGATCTGATTGGAGATCTTTTCATTTTGTTCAACAATTATGTATCAGGCACTATTTTATGTGATTAGAATAAAGTTGGAAATAAGACCAACAAAAATTTCTGTCTATTCTCGTATAATTTAGATCTTATGTGGAAAGACTATGAATAAGAAAGATAAACCAATTATAATATATACATATACTATATACTAATTTTATATGAAATCTCATATATATATGTGTGTGATGTTTGTATGTGTGTGTCTATATATATATATGTGTGTATATATATATATATATATAAAATTATGAGAAGTAGAGTTGTCCCTCTGCAGTTTCACTTTCTGAGGTTTCAATTACCTACAGTCAACCATGGTCCAGAAGTAATGGTATGTCACAATGCCTATGTTATTCTCCTCCCTTCATCTCATCATGTAGGCGTTTATCAGTTCACATCATCACAAGAAGGGTGAATACCTTACAGTAAGACATTTTAGAAGGGAAAGACCACACTCGCATAACTTTTATTACATTTATAATTGGTCTATTTTATTATTAATTATGTTGTTTATCACATACTGTACCTAATTTATAAATTAAACTTTAGCATAGATATGTACATATATATATATACACATATATGTACATTCATATATATATATATGTAAAAACATAGTGTATCTAGGGTTTGTTATGATCCATGGTTTTAGGCGTCCACTGACAGCCTTGGAACCTATCCCCCATGGGTAAGAAGAGACCACTCTATTTGCTAAGGAAAAACAAAACAGGAAAGGGTAATGTTGAGGTATTATGCTGGGGGCAGGGAAAGGTATGAAATTGCAAGAACGTGCGGAGAAAGGTGTTGCCAAGGAGATATATAAATGAATAACTGAAAGAAGTGAAGAAGTGAACTGTGTACAAATCTTGGGGGAAACTATTTCAGGGAGAGGAAATAGTCTAAAAGTCCTGAAGCTAGTGCTTGGCTTTCACATTCAACAAGCTCCCCAAGGGGCCAGACTGCCCGGAGGGAGTGAGCAAAGAATGGTGGGATATCAGGTCTCAGAGGAAACTGTATGGACAGAACATGTAGGGACCTGGTAGGCCCTTGTGAGTGCATCGAATATTGGGGAGTTCTGATGAGAGGGAGGATAGGTTGTTTTTTCTTTTAATTTTAATGAGATTTATTCAGCATCTGTGTGAAGAATAGACTTTAGTGGTGGTGGTCATGCAATCAGGAAAATCAGAAAGGTGGCAATGATAAAAATCCAATCAAAAGACAATGCTGGTTTGGAACAGGGTGGTAGCAATGAAGAAGGTTTGAAGTAGTCCATTTATAAATATATTATGAAGTTAAAGTTCTGATGTTCAAGGATAGAAAAGGGAGCTGGAAAAAGGGGTTTGTGGTGGTTCTTAAGATTTAGGGCTAGAACATTTGGATGAATGATGTGGTTTATCTACTTGAGGTGAGGAAACAAGAAGAAAGCAGGTTTATAAGGGGTGGTCAAGATGAAGATAAGGAGTTTATTTTTTAGCTGTTCAGGTTGAGATGTCTATTTGACAGTCAACTGTACAAGTCTGGAGACACTGCAGATGGAAATAAAATTTGGAACTAATCTGCCTCAAACAACATAAAAGTAGAAGACTGTAGGAGATCCACCAGAGGATAAATGTAGATAGAAAACAGAAGAGGAAAACTAAGGCCTGAGCCCAAGGGCATAACATACCGAGAAGAGAGGTGTGAGAAGGAAAGAGCATGGGGAAAGAATCCAGAATGGCCAGAGTGATGAAAAAAATGATAAAAAAGCCGAGGAAGAAAGTGTTTCAAGAAAGAGTGTGTCATCAAATGAATAATGTCAATTAAATGAGGATTGTATAGCATAGAGGTCACTGAAGTTTTTGTTAAAGACAAGTGGATTGGTGGGGATGACAGTCTGATTGGAGTGGGTTCAAGAACATGGGAGGGGAGGTGTCAGAGTTAGGGACTACTGGTATCTTCAAGGTGCTCAGCTGTAAAAAGAAGAAAAATAGAGGGATAGGTGTTAAGATGGGCAAGAGTGGAATGTTCAGGAAGGAGCAATAACAACACAACAGTATAGAACGAGAATCTAAAGGGTAAAAGAAGAAAAGCTTAGCTATTTGGAGGCATGATAGGTTTGAGGTGTCTGTGTGATGCTAAAATATTGCTGTTGTGCAGTCTCATAAATGAGGAGGACATAGAAACTCACTGAGATTGTTGCTGACATTTACAATTTTATATTCCAAAGATATTAGAAATAATCACTGCAAGCAAAACAAAGAATCAAGTCATGTTGGAGGTTTTGGAATATAAATGCATTGACATTATATATCAACTATAAGCTTAGTTGTTTAAATTTTTGAATAAGTATGTTTTTTATGATGTTTTGGAATCACATTTGCAATTCTCATCTCCCTCCACACACCATGAATCTCTCCCACATGCAGAGCTTCCATTGACTTCAAAGAAAACATTTCACGTGAAAGCAATAGGACTGGGTTAAGAACTAAACTCAAAGAAAATGCAGATACTGCAAATACGTTGGAATAGATGGTTGACCATATAGTCAATGGATATTTGCAAACGTATAGAGATTCCATTATGGAAATGTATCCTTTCACGAAGAAGTTGGAATTGCTTTGTTTTGTTTTAAGATTTTATTTATTCATGAGAGACAAAGAGAGAGAGAGAGAGAGAGAGAGAGGCAGAGACACAGGCAGAGGGACAAGCAGGCTCCATGCAGGGAGCCGATCGTGGGACTCGATCCTGGGATCACAACCCCGGGCTGAAGGTGGAACCAAACTGCTGAGCCACCCAGGCTGCCCACAAGTTGAAATTGTTATCACAAGTTTTACAAAAATGCATCCAGGCACTATTTATCTTTACCACAAGCCAGAGTACCTATGTCATTTTGATATAAAGTAAAAATAGAATCACATTCATTGTTTACTTGTTGAAACACATCAAGATCTTGAGACATCTCATATTTTTATAAAGAATAATTTCGTCAGATACCTGTATATATGCACAACCAGACATAAAATATTTCGCATTCAAGTCAGTTTAATTATTTAAAGGATTATGCTTCTCTGGCTTGGGACATGTTTATTCAACAAGTACATATTCCATCATTCTATTATTACTGAACACAACGCAATTTGCCAGAGACTAAAGGAACACGTAAACAGTGGGGCCGAAAGGTGATTTGAATAGAGAAGAGTTTTGCCATTCTAAAAACATACATACACATTAATGTACATACTATGTGAAACTGTGCGGAAGTTTGGGATCGGAAAGTTTACTTTTACGGAAAAGTAAAACAGTAGCTTATGACTTCTTTACTGACAATGACAGGTTTCTTTCTCTAAAGAAAAATTAAAACTTGGAAAAAACTAATAGGAGTTCTATAGTTCTCATCATTAAACTCACAAAAATATACACCACAAAGGTGAAATTATCTCACAAAGAAGCAATCACTGTATTTTCACCACCCATTCTCTAGTTTACACTTTCAATATATAAACTATAGGTAATTTATGTAAAAGACACATGCCACTTAGAAGGCCAAGTAATTTTTTTTTAAAAGCTAGTTTCTTGTATCTATTAACAAATTGACTGTCAGATTTAAGAATAAAATGAAATTGTTTATGTTCTCTATAATGTATTCCTCTCTTCCCCTTTCTCTCTCTCTCAGACTCTCTCTCTTGTACCTTAGCACTGTTGACTTGACTGCCAAGGTAATTTTTAAAAAATTAAACCATAGTACCATGGCTCCATACCAAAAATATATTGCTGTGCATTCAATTGCAATATTCCTCCTGAGGCCAAAACATTATTTTCACAAAGAATAATGCTATGCAAAATAACAGGAAACATACTGTGAATAATGTCTTACATATGAAACACTTGGTGCTGTTACCAAAACATTGGTTTTGTGTATGCAAATCTAAATAGCCATAAAGAAATGACAGCATAACAGTTTATGGATATATTAAGTATATTTAGGTTGTGAGCACTTTATCAATTGTTAGGGTTAATTTTCCTTACTAAAAAAATTGCATGGTTACACTTACAGGAAAATTAGAAAAACTCATGGATTATAATTTTACTCAGAGCCAAAAATACTAAAAGGTGAACACATAATTTTTGATGTTCACTATTAAGTAGCATAGGTCATTTATCTTAAAGTCAGCAAATTTCTCAAAATATGGTTATAACATATAATGAGGACATGGGGAAAATATTCCATACAGGTGTGGAAAATAGTCTGCAATGTATTATTTATTTGCACTGATATTCTTTGTTTGTTTTTATGAATTTCACCAATGCTCACTCAGTTTTAATGTCTGTGCACAAAAGAAAGAAATGACTAACTCCCCCAACTGTCCTACTTTATTACTAAGCATTCCATAATTTTTCTTAGCTTCTCATTTTAAAAAATCAGCTTCTTGTGAATTTATAGCACTTTTGGCCAACTAAAAGAGTAAAGAAATTATATGCAGTTATACGTTTAGAATTTATATATATTTCTAGAAATATAAATTATGTACCATAATAAAAATTCTGTCAAGAAATTAATAGTAAGGAATAATTCTTTTGGCAATGTAGAGAAGAAAAAAGCAATGTTTAAGAGCCAGTTAGGTATTCCTTTCACTAAATAATATACTTTGTGTATTTCCAAAACATTTATATCGAAGTTATTTTCAAAACAACACTAAATTATACTAAATAATAGTTAAATTAAAAAGTACGACCTACATCTTTGACAAATATGTCTCCATGAAAACCTGGAGAGTCATATTAATTTTAAAATTCTAGACATCTTGCATTCTTATGCACAGAGAGCTAGACCCTGGCCTCAGACCCTAGGCCCACAGCCTGGCTTTCTTTTTTTCCCACTCTGAACTGTGAAGGACCTTATGCTCCTCCTTATGAGCACCACAATCTGTGTGTCAAAGTGTTGTCTGCAACCTCAACACAGAAGAACAGCAACCTTTTGGCCATCACCAGTCCATGGTTGTACCCATATACACCTGTGGTGGAGTAGGTAATATGTGTGGGACAGGTTGTCCTTTGGAGGATAGATATGGCAAGTAGGTTCCAAAAGGACAGAAAATCTACATTTGATACACAGAACATAGTCCAGAAGAGATGAGTGCACCATGGATTCCCGGCTTTTGGAGTGGGGTGTGACCAGAAGAAGGTCAAATCAGAGGCTGTCTCAAGCACAGCACCTAGAGTATTTGCCCTGCCTATTCAGTTCAAAGTGAAAATGCTCACTGAATTTGAAAAATATGATCAATATATATGAAACAGAGCAAGTGAGAAGAGTTATAGGAGCCAAAATTGAACAGAGAATTGATCTTATAGGGCCTCAAAAATAGTGGTCAGGAGTTTAAGTGTTCTTTTTAGTATGCTAAGAAGACTCTGGAGGGTTTTTTTTTTTTTTTGTCTATTTTGGTTTAATTTTATTGTCTTTATTTTTTTAGAGCAGTGTACAGGTTCACAACAAAATTGAGAAGAAGGTGCAGAGATTTCCCATGTACTCTTTATCCCACATATACTGATGTTTCTTGACTTACAATGGCGTATGTACAAAAAAAAAAAACAACATAAATTGGCAAAAATGTACCTTGAAAATGCTTTTAATACACCTAACTAAAAAAAAAAAAAAAAAAAAGGGATCCCTGGGTGGCGCAGCGGTTTGGCGCCTGCCTTTGGCCCAGGGCGCGATCCTGGAGACCCGGGATCGAATCCCACGTCAGGCTCCCGGTGCATGGAGCCTGCTTCTCTCCCTCTGCCTATGTCTCTGCCTCTCTCTCTCTCTCTGTGACTGTAATAAAATAAATAAACATTAAAAAAAAAATACACCTAACTTACTTACCTAGCATAGCCTAGCAAGCCTTAAATGTGCTCAGAACACTTACATTAGCCTACAGCTGGGCAAAAGCATCTAATACAAAGACTGCTTTAAATAAAATGCTGAATATCTCCTGTAATTTGTTGAAAACTATGAAAAGTGAACAACAGCAGTTGTCTGGGTATAGAATGGTCACAAGTGTATCAGTAGTTGACCCTTGTGATCCTGTGACTGGCTGTGAGCCATGGCTGGCTGCTACTGCCCGGCATCACAGGAGATCATACCGCCTAGCCTGGGAAAAGATCCAAACTCAAAATTCAAAGTAGGGTTTCTAGTAAATGTGGATCACTTTTACGCCTTCATAAAATCAAAATATCATGTAAGTCGAGGACCATCTGTACTTTGTGTCCCCCATGATCAGCATCCCTTACCAAATTGGTACATTTGTCACAATTGATGAACCTGAACTGACCCATCCTCATCACCCAAACTCCATAGTTCACATCAGGGTTCATGCTTAGTGTATGTTCTATGGAATTGAGTAAATGTGTAATGACATGCGTCCATCATCATCGTAGCCTACAGAGCATTTTTACTGCCCTAGATAGACTTCATGCGCCACTAATCATCCCTCCTCTGCCTCTAGCACCTGGTAACCACTGATTATTTTTCCTATCTCCATAGTTTTGCCTTTTCCAGAATGTCACATAGTTGAATCCTACAGTATATAATCTTTTATGATTAGCTATCTTCACCTAGCAATGCGCATTTAGAGTTTCTCCATGTCTTATCATGGCTTGGCTGTTCACGGCTTTCACTACTGAGTCCATCATCTGGATGGTCTCCTTTTTTTTTTTTAATTCATTCACCTACTAAGGAACTTCTTGGTTGCTTCCAAATTTGGCAATTATAAATAAAGATGCTATAAACGTCCTTGTGCAGGTTTTTGTGTAAATGTACATTTCGAACTTCTTTGGGTAAATACCCAGGCGCATATGCCAGATTATATATAAATAAGTTCAGTCTTTTAAGAAATCATAGACTGTCTTTCAAAGTGGCTGCATCAGGTTTTATTTCTATCATTTCTATCAGCAATGAACGAAACATCCAGTTTCTGCACATCTTCGCCAGCCTTCGGTGTTGTCAGTGTTTTGCCTTTTGACAATTCTAGCAGGTATATAAAGGTAAATCATTAACTTCCACTGTTCAAACTGATTTTCTGCCTCCTGGATCTGTTCATTTCTGATGAAGGGTGTTGAAGTCTTTCCTATAATGAAAGTAAATTTATCTATTTCTCCTTGCTCTAATGGTCTAAGCCTTACACAGTTTGACATTCTGTTGTTAGGTGCATACATATTAAGGATGCTATGTTCATTTTAACAATAATCCCCCTTTATTATTATGTAATGTCCTTCTTTGTCACTTCAAACTTTTCTTGCTTTGAAGTCTGAAATTAATATTCTGTTCCTGTTTTCTTTTTTTTAAGATTTTATTTATTTATTCATAGAGACACACAGAGAGTGAGAGAGAGAGAGAGAGAGAGAGAGAGAGAGAGAGAGAGGCAGAGACACAGGCAGAGAGAGAGGCAGAGACACAGGCAGAGGGAAAAGCAGGCTCCATGCAGGGAGCCCGACGTGGGTTTCGATCCAGGGTCTCCAGGATCACACCCTGGGCTGCAGGCGGCGCTAAACCGCTGCGCCACAGGGGCTGCCCTCCTGTTTTCTTTTGATTAACATTAAGATAGTAAATTTTTCTTCATCCAGTTACTTTTAATCTATAGGTCTTTTATTTTGAGTGGGTTTCTTTTAGACAATATGTAGTTTTTAATTTTTTATCCACTTTCTCTGTCTTTTAATCAATACATTTAAGCTGCTGATATTCACAGTGATTTTGATATCTGTGCATTAATATAACCATATTCATTATTGTTTTCTATTTGTTGCTTTTTCTTTGTTTCTGTTTCATTGTCCACTATTTTCCTGCCTGTTGTAGTTTTAATTGAGCATTTTTTATTATTCCATCTTTTCTCCTTTTATAGCGTGTTTTTAATCAGCATATCAATTATACCTCTTTTTTACTTTTTTAGGAGTAATGTTCTAGATTTCCCAACATGCACATGTGCACACACACACACACACAATGTCAGTGAATCCAAATCCATTTTCATATTTTATAATAACAAAATAATCCCAATTTCTTTCCTGTCCCTTTTATCATTGCTGTCATTCATTTTTTAAAGCAATTTTATTTATTTATTTGAGAGAGAGTGAGAACATTAGAGAGGGGGACGGGCAGAGGGAGAAGCAGACTCTCCGCCGAGCAGGGAGCCCCATGTGGGGCTCTATACCAAGATGATGACGTGAACTAAAGGCAGCTGCTTTACTGACTGAGCCACCCAGGCACCTCTCATTTCACTTTTGTATAGGCATTCATAAGCATATGTATATAGATAGATGATAGATAGATGATAGATAGATAGATAGATAGATAGATGATAGATAGATGATAGATAGATAGATAGATAGATAGATAGATAGATAGATAGATGATAGATAGATAGACATATAAAATTCAATATGCCACTGGTATCGTTTTGAATAAACTGTTATCTGTTAGATAAATTAAGAAAAATTAAAAAAAATTACTTTCATCGATTCCTTCTTCAGTGCTTTTTTAAATTTTATGTAAATCTAAATTTTTGACCTATATTATTTTTCTTCTCTTTAAAAATATTTTAACATATTTTTGCAAGATAGGTCTACCTGCAGCAAATTCCCTCAAATTTTGTTTGTTTGAGAAAGTCTATTTCTTGTTCACTTCTGAAGGATAGTTTTGTAAAGTATAGAATTATAGGCTGGTGTTTGTTCTCAACTCTTTAAATATTTCACTCCATTCTCTTCTTGCTTTTATGGTTTTTTAAGGAGCAGTTGGAGATAATTCATATCTTTGCTCCTCTGCAGGTGAAATTTTTTTTATTGCCTTTGACTTCTTTCAGCATTTTTTTCTTTGTATTTGTATTTTGAAAATAACATGCCTAGGTGTAATGTTTTGTTTGTTTGTCTGAGCACTTACTCTGTTTGTTGTTCATCTAGCTTCCTAGACTGTGAATTAGTGTCTGACACTAACTTATAGAAATTCTCAGTCATTATTGCTTCAAATATTTCTTCTGTTTCTTTTCTTTTCTCCTCCTGATATTCCCATGTTGTATATATACATATATATTTATATATATATATACACATATATAATGTTTTGTATTTGTCTTACTTAGTTCTTATATATTCTTTTTCCTATTTCATTCTCTTTGCTTTCAGTTTTCACTTTGCTTTCAGTTTTCAGTTTTCATTTCAGACTCTAGTGATATATCATCTAGCTCTGAGATTCTTTCTACAACTGTGTCCAGTCTACTATTTTATCTATCAAAATCATTCTTTATTTCTGTTACATGTTTTTAGTTAGTTAGTTTGTTTGTTTTTAGCATTGCTCCTTGGTTCTCAGGATTTCTATCTCTTTGCTTACATAGTTTATCTGGTCTTGTAAACTTTATCCATTAGAATCCTTGATGTATTAATCACAATAGTTTTGAATTTCTCGTATGATAATTTCAGAATCCCTGCCATGTCTGGTTCTGATGTTTGTTCTGTCTCTGAAACTTGTATTTTTTTGTCTTTTTGGCACACTCTATAATTTTCTTTAAAGTAGATATGATGTATTGGATACAATCAACTGCTATAAACAGGCTTTAGCAATGTGTTGGTCAAGTTTGGGGGAAGGGGAAGCATTCTATGGTTCTATGATTAGGTTTCAGTCCTTTAGCAGGCCTATGCCTCTGGACTGTGAACTTCACAAAAGGTTTCTCAATTTTTTTCTTTCCTCTCCCTAAAGGTGGGTCACAATGGCTCCAACTAGCTAGAGTTAGTATTTTCCTTCTCCCAGGTCAGTTAATCTCTGATAAAATCGAATCAATTGAAGTTTTATTAATTAGCTTCCTTTCAGTGCAAGCTTTGTTAAGAACAGAGTTATTCAAAATGGTTCTTTCCTTCCTTCTTTAAAAAGACAAAGAGATTTTACTTCAATATTTAGTGTGGGAGCCTGGTTAAGCTCCTAGAGATAAATTTCACAATTTTGGGTAGGGGGTCCTTATGATTGGGTGCCCCCTAGAATTTCTAACATTCAGAGTTGTCCACATTGAGACTCCAGCAATTTGTTAGTAATAGCTTGAGTTACCTTACCCTAGCATTGGTTCACACAATAGTTTCTTCTTTTGAGTCTCTTTTCAGATAAGCTGTGATGACTTGTAGTCACCTTACTCTCCACTTGGGAGACAGTGGTTTGTCGTGTGTCCTCCTTTTTTTTATGAATTCAATTAGAGTTGGTTCTTCAGTTTATTCCACATTTACTTGATAGAACACAGTTGTACTTTCCAAGCTCCTTACATGTAGAACCAGACACCCCATTAGAGAATTTTGAAGAGAAAAGAGACATACTCTCTTTTTATCATCTAAAATATCTTACTGCTGGGACTCCTGGGTGGTTCAGGTGATTTAGTGTCTGACTTTTGGTTTTGGCTTAGCTCATGATCTAATCAGTTTTGAGATGAAGCCCTATGTTGGGCTTCCTGCTCAGTGAGGAGTCTGCTTAATGATTCTCTCCCTCTGCACCACCTCTATGCATCTATGCACTCTCTTTTCCCCTTTCTTAAATAAATAATAAATCTTTTTTTAAAAATTAAAAAAAAAAAAAGATCTCACTGTTTTTTGGAGAATATCTAGTTGGCCACAATAACAGAGGAAGGGAAAGCAGTACAAAGACTACTACCTCACTAAGGAAAAATAATGTAGCTTGGACAAGAATTAACCAGTATAGGTGGCAAGAACTGGTAACATTTTTAAATCCATTTGCAGATGATCTGGCCTACAAGACAGAAAAAAAAATCATTGATTGTCATAGGGTTTTTGGCCTTAGTGACTGAGCTAATAGTGATGCCATTTGCTAACGTGGAGATAGGGGTAGGAAGAGAAAATCATGATGTTGCATACATGTTAAATTTGAGACTTTATTAAACATCCTAGTAAAAATATGTTGAACACTTAGGTGGATGTATTTGACTAAAGCTCAGGGGAGAAGCAGGAGAAAATATGAAAATTGTCAAAGGAAGGTGGAGAAGGAATAAAAAGTGGAGGTAGAATAAAATCCAAGTAAATAAAATTTTCTAGAAGTCACACAAAGGAGAGTTCTAAGGCAGAAAATGTGATCAATTTCATCAATTGCTTCTGCAGAGTGGAGTAAAATGAAGAGTGAGACTAAAATATTGGATTTGGCAAGACCAACGTTGTTGTTGGCAACAATGACAAGAGTGGTTTCAGCGGTTGAGAAGAGAGTAGGAGGTAGAAAAGTGAGCATTTCAACTAAAGTGATACATTAATCCATATCAACATCCATATTGTGAGTGAGTTACCATTTCCTTTCTCCCCCACAAACATTCTTTGTTTTGTGGTATCAAAACCACATGGTTGTCTTAGAGATGATTATTCCCTTGTCTTTATATCTCCCTTGCACATTCTTGGAGCATGTTGCTTATGCACAAAGACTGGAGTTCAACAAAATGCATTTTTTTTTACCTCATATTTCTTCTTTCCTCTTCTCTCTTTTCACCTGTCCTTTCTTCCTACCTTCTTTTTCCATATTATTCCTCTTCCCCTCTCTTTCTCTTTTCTTATCTCTAGAATAAATACCTATGTTAAGGCAGCTATATTTAACAGAATTTAAGCTGTAGTCAGGGCACTGTTTTTTTTTCCCTTAAAACTACAACTTTATTGACTTAAACCACAATTCTATCTTCCTTGAAGATATTTTCCTTCTGAGAAGCTCCTCGTTACCCATTCTGAATTGACTCCTGCTGGATCACTTCTTTGTCAATGTCTGGACTTGCTTGAATGAAGATTTGAAGTCGACATTGGAAGTCCCACTAAAACTAAAATCTGTTGAACACCCTCACTATCATACCATTTTATAATCCTTTTGATGTCCATAGGATCAATAGTGATAGCTCCTCCTTCTTTATGACATTAGTAATTAGGTTTTCCTCTCTCTCTCTCTCTCTCTCTCTCTGTTAGCCTGTTTAGACAGTTGTCAATTTATCTTTTCAAAGAACAAGCTTTTGTTTTTTTATTATCCTTTTCTATTTCATTGATTTCTTCTCTTTTTATTTCCTTCTCCTTGCTTTAGGCTTATATTACTCTAGTTTCTATTCTAGTTTCCTAAGACAGAAGCTTAAGGTTGATTTTAGATCATTTAGTCTTTGCTAACATATGCATTTAGGGCTATAAACTCCCCTCTAAGCACGCTTTTGCTGCATTCCATAAATTTCACTCTTGCAATTTGATTTTTATTTAATTCAAAATAATTTTTAACTTTTCTTATGACTTTTTCATGAGTTATTTAAAATTGTATTGTTTGATTTCCAGATCTTTGCTTTATTGATTTGTAGCTTTATTACATTGTAGTTTAAGAACATACTTTATATGAACGTACTTATTAAGAACATACTTTATATATTTTTTCTTTGAATTTTTATGAAGCAGTCAGACAGGGGCATACTCCATCCCTCAGTCCCAGCCTCAGCCCCTGATGATGGAGGGCTTGGGATTGGGAAGAGTACCTACAGATGGAAGGGAAAGTAGAGCTAAGGGCTTGGCAAGTTTCCCACTCCTATCCCTGGTCTAGCTGCTGCAGAACTAACGAAGGCCTGAAACCAACAAGTCACTCCCTTCCAGATTATATGAGGCCACCTGGTATTGGAATACACTAGGAAGAGGTGATGACAGCTACAGTATGAAGGATTCTTTTACATTCTTTTATCCTTTTAAATTTGTTCAGGTGTGTTTTTTATCCAAGATGGTCTATTTTGATGATGACACCATGTAAGCTTAGGAGTATGTATTCTACTAGTGCCAAATGTAGTATTTTGTAAAGGTCAATTAGGTCAAGTTAATAGCATTGTCAGGTCAACTGTATACTTACTGATAGTCTGCTTACTTGATCTATAATTACTGAAAGGAAGCGTTGAAGTCTCAAACTATAATAATGGATTTCTTTCTCCAGTTGTAGCAGTTTGTGGGTCATATTTTGACATCCAATAGTTAAGTGCAAACACATCCACATGTCTCTATGAATTTTGGGGTGGCAGTTTGCTGAGGGGTCAAAGAAAATTCCTTGCTTTTCAGCTAGCCTACTTCATCTTATTGTAAGGATGGTAGCTATGACTTAAAAGCTCTTTACATGTCAGAGCTGAGATCGGAAGTTATTAAAATTCCAAATTTTATAAAATATCAAAATAAAAGTTATTTTGTGAGATGAAACTTTAGGTTTTATTCAAAATTATTAGCATTGGTTGTACTACCTGTGTATTTTCACTATTTTCAAGTAAGTATTATGAAAGATTGTTTATACTTTATTAAGTCCTTCTATTCAAAAGTTAAATAAATGTGACTATATCATATCATATTTAAATTGGTATTTTCCAGCTTTAACTCATAGAGCTCAAAGGCCATATTCTAACTCTGTATGCATCAATTAACTCTATATTATATTTTTCAAGTGGTGAAGAAGTTCAGGTACAAATATTAAGCAGAAAATTATGTCAAACTAAAAGCAAGTGATGATATACTGTTGCCCCAAGAAATCTCACAAAGTTGGAATTTCCTGTCTATTTGTGTAGTTTATATAATTATTTTAACTGCAAATTCTGGTTTCTAACTGAAGTCTATTCCTGTATTTATTTATGATATCCATTCATTAAATTTATAAATGTATAGTTGTTGCATAATTCTTTAGGTATGTGCACATAAAATAAATGAAAACAAATGCTTTCATTAACACAGCTGCTCTATAATATTTAGTTCAAATAATTCTGTATGGGCTTCCCACAGGCAAGAGACTTGGGAAAGAAAAAGGAAGGGAGTATTAAAACACAAAAATATTCATCCTTTTATTCAAGAAATCCAAAGTAGGCAAACTGATATTTCTGCTTTAAAACACATAGAGAATAAATACTAAAGATACATATAGCATAAATGTTAACACGGAAATCATCATTTTTACATTACTACCCAAACACATGCTACAGTCCTTTTGGGAGTTCCAGCGATCTTGAATGAAGGCATTTTTAAAAAGCCAATGGGCAGTACCTTTGCAAAATTTGCTGCAGATTTGTTTAAAGACATTGTGAAAATTCAGAAATTTCAGTGCAAAAGGAAACCATTTTAAGTCACCAAAAGAAAAAAGTTTTGGATAAAGTACCACTTTATTCCAATTCAAGAAAAAATAAGCCAAATTCATATATTAGGTGCATTGTGTCTAGCCCCTGGCCTAAGAGGATTTTTTTTTTTTTAATTTAGAATTGTCTAGCCAGGATGCATGATTAGTGGAAGACAAGAAAGGGAGGGATTGGCAGAAGGTTATAAGTCACAATCCGGCACATGAAGATAGAAATCCTGGGTGGAGAGGTGCCTGGGTGGCTCAGTGGTTGAGCATCTGCCTTCAGCTCAGGGTGTGATCCCGGGGTCCTGGGATCGAGTCCCACATCAGGGTCCCCATGGGGAGCCTGCTTCTCCCTCTGCCTGTTTCTGCCTCTCTTTCTGTGTCTCTCATTAATAAATAAATAAAATCTTTAAAAAAAAAAAGAAATCCTAGGTGGACTATGACAAAGAAAAAGAGGAATATATTGCTGGTGTCAAAAAAAAAAAAAAAAAAAAAGGATGAAACTGGCAAGTGTCACAAATAAAAGAGAGCCTAAACATAAAATGATAAGGGTAAGTTAAAGTCAAACAACCCATAGGAAACATATGACCAAATATGCCTACTTTTGGACTTTTAAGGCCCACACAAGGTCACAAGTAGAATCCTATGTATCATAATAGGCTGGTCTTGAACTCTCTACATAAAACCAGGAACCAGAAGGGAGCTATCTTATCTATGAAGTTTTTGCTTACTATAATAGTTACTAGGGCTGCCGTAACAAATTGTTACAAAATTGGTGGCTTAAAACAATGCAAATTTATTCTCTCATAGCTACAGAGGTTAGAAGTCCAAAATAAAAGTGTCAACAGGGTCTTGCTCCCTCCAAAATCTCTAGTAAAGAACCCTGTCTGTCTTCTTCCTTGCTTCTGGAAGCACTCCTGGCAATCCTCACATGTCTTGTCTATGGCTCTGTCTCTAATCAGTGCATCCATCTTCACTAGACCTCCTCCCACCTTTGCATTTCTGCTTTTCTCCTAAGGGTGTCAGTCACTTGATTTAAGACCTATCCTAAATCCAGTATGATTTCATTTCAAGACTTTTAGCTAATTGCATCTATAAAAACTTTAGTTCCAAATAAAGTACACACTCAGAGGGTCTGAATTCTTGAGGGGCAGTATATAACCCACAATACTCATGATATCAAGAACATGGCATCTTAGGGGCACCTGGGTGGCTCAGTCAGTTAAGCATTTGTCCTTTGCTCAGGTCATGATCCCTGGGTCCTGGAATCAAGCCCCATATCAGGTTCTCTGCTCAGCAGGGAGTCTCCATCTCCCTCTCTCTCTGTCTTCTCCCCCACTCATGCTCTCTCTCTCTCTTAAATAAGTAAATAAATAAATAAATAAATAAATAAATAAATAAATAAAATCTTAAAAAAATGAATGTGGCATTGAAATGGGGCATTCACCCTGGATAGGGTTTCAAATAGAGTTACCACTGAGAAATTGTAAGGTCTGTCAAATCTACCATGGTACCTGAATTTACATCACCTTGTAGTGTAGAACATCAATTCTAGATAGTTACATAAAGTATTATCCAGATTAAAAAACCGATAGCAACTTGTCTATATAGAATATTTTCCAGAAAAAAACAAAGTAAGTAAGTCTTCCACAATTCTTGGCCAATAGGTAAAAATTCCCAAATAATTTGAATTTGTTCTATCCATCATCTCTAAAGCTTTCCAAAATGCTAGATTGACTTAGTTCATTATTAGCTGCTTGTATCTACTTGCGTATAGAAGACAAAGGGTTTGAGTGGTGGATGAGAAGTGAATTTGTTTTGATTCAAAATCTATTTTTCGGGATCCCTGGGTGGCGCAGCGGTTTGGCGCCTGCCTTTGGCCCAGGGCGTGATCCTGGAGACCCGGGATCGAATCCCACATCGGGCTCCCGGTGCATGGAGCCTGCTTCTCCCTCCGCCTGTGTCTCTGCCTCTCTCTCTCTCTCTCTGTGACTATCATAAAAAAAAAAAAAAAAAAAAAATCTATTTTTGACAGTAACCAGCTAACTGACCTTATGGGACCTGTTTCCTCACCAATAGAATGGGGATTACCATAAATCTGCTTACAATGCAGATTATTGTGAGGACAACATGAAACAATGAATTTGAAAGCATGGTGACAACTGGAAGATGCTATGCAGATAAATGCAAGGGATTAAGGGTCTTGGAAAATGTCTGTAGTGTGTACAGAATAAGTCTGTGTAGTCAACGTTTAAAAGTTAATAAATCAAAAGTGATGGAAGTCTCAGTAGAAAAGTCCTCAAAGTGGCCAAAGATTTTCTTAAAGGAACAGGAAACTGTAATCAAGTTCTTTTACCTAAATCATATGATTTTAAATGATGAGAGTGAAATTAGAAAAATGAAAAAAAAAAGTCAAGCATGTTCTTCATAAGGTAAGCAAAACAGTTTCAACTATCACCAAACTTCAGACTATGCCTCAAGATTTATGTCCAGTTTCACCTTAAGTTTGAGGCTAAGTCTCTAGTAGCTTTCTCTGCTGGCTTCCTAGGTAGACTCACTGACTTGTCCTTTGGGTTACACTTAGCAAAAGACAACATGCATTTATACTAACATTAAGATCCTAGCAGTAAAGAAAAAGGCTGCTCAGTTTGCAGAATGTGTTCTGTGCAGCAGAGCATTGCCCCCTATGACCCACACACTATAATAGTACTATCAGAATATTATTTTTCTTCCTGGAATTAAAAAATGAATCAGGAGACTTCTGTGCAGTGCAAACTTATTTTGCTTGTTAATATTATCTTGGCTGCAAAGGGCTATGGAAATCTATTAAGTGAAAACACTGGCTTTCTAACACTGGAAAAATCCTCTGCTTATTTTACTCCCACAATACTGAGGCCAAATCAACCAGAGACTGACTTTCACTACCAGAACAGTAGCTCTCAGTTTTTGGGTAAGGCAGCCTACTGAATGATTCTGCTTGACTAATTCCTTTTTCATTCTCTCCAATCAAGAGTAGATCCAACAGAAAGTCTTTCAAAAATAATTGGGATAAAACATATCTTTTGTTGCATCTTTCTTACATCTTAATGCAATAAATGACACCATCTTTAGCATATAAAAACAAATGCATACTGGTGCTCACAATTGTCCAGTCCAGCCTATAATTCATCAGGCAAGATTGCCTCCTCTATTGTGTACACATTAGTGAAATTAAGTACTCTGGACTAATTCACTTCAGAAAACATCTATGGTGCCATATTGCTGGAACACTTAACAGCTCCATCACTGATACAATGTGAAGAAGCAAATTCCCAACAGAAAATATTTCCGGGGTGCCTGCATAGCTCAGTGGTTGAGCCTCTGGCTTTGGCTCAGGGCGTGGTCTTCAGTCCTGGGATCGAGTCCCACAGTGGGCTCCCTGCATGGAACCTGCTTCTTCCTCTGCCTATGTCTCTGCCTCTCTATCTCTTTCTCTTATGAATGAATGAATGAATGAATGAATAATTAAATAAATAAATAAATAAATAAATAAATAAATATTTTTTAAAAAAATAAAAGAAAAGATTTCCAGCTCAAGTCCCTTTTACTATCTCTCAATCTAGATCTCTTTTGATCTGCTTTCCCCATTTTACATCCTATCATTTTATATTTTTCCATCCTCCAAACTCTTCTCTATAGACAAATCTCTTGGCCTTGATGTTGAATCACTCTGGAATTGATCTCTTATATCTTCCTTCTTGAGTTCATGAATTTTGCACAGAGGACTAGTTCCATTCCATCCAGGAAACAAGCCTGAGTATTAGGAAGGAACTAGAATCTCCCATTCTTTTTCTTCTGATAAGTAAATTGCTATATGCCAGGCACTGTGATCAGGCCAAAAGATTAAAGTGTTGGAAAGATCATTTTGACTTTGAAAGGTTTTCAGTAATGGACAGGTGATTCCAGGAGAGATCTGAGAATATATAACTCTAACAGAGAACAGAAGTGATAAAATGGTAATGTTTTCTGAGATCTATGAGAAGACAGATGATGAAATATTAATTTTGTTCAGATGGGTGAAAATCCATATAAATAAGATGTCCCTTTTTCTGAACAATGTGTAAGGACTCATGGCTGACAGTCCATAAGTTCAGATTAAGGTACTGTAAAGGTATAGCATCATCACCTGAGGCAGATAAAAACAGGTAACTGAAGTTTTGTGAGAAAAAAGAAAGGAATATTATCATTACAGTGACCCAGAATAGTGTTTCTTTACTACACAATTAGAAGAGAAAAATGATAATTCAAAATAAAATTTGCAGCTAAACATTTCTGTTAATGCCTACCCAAGTACTGTGTAGTACAGCGGATTGGGGAAGTGATTTTAGAAATTTCTGTACTATCTTCAAAATTTTGTAATATTTGTTGCTCATCTGTACTATTATTCATTTAAGTTTGAGTTGTATTCATTTTCATTTAGCCGAGCCTTAAGCAGTACTCACTGTGAAATCATGAATTTAATATGCTATTAAATAAATGGGGAAATACTAAAATACATTTAAAATGTTATTGATAACCCAACTATAAATAATCTAAAACTTTGTAACTCAGATAACCGCTTGGGAGATGGTGGTCTATAAATCTACAAAGTCCCCAACTATAGATAGACAAGGGTTCATTCCTATTTTAATCTTTTAAATCTTTTATCTAAGGGGTACTTACTGTTAAGAACTTAAGTCTGAATAGTGGATACATTGCTCATCATTTCTGTGACTTAAAGCAAGCTACTTAGCCTCTGAGTCTCCATTTTCTCCTCTGTGAATAGTAAAATGATATCTACCTTTCAAAGTTATTTTTAGGGTTGAGTGAAGCAAGGTACTCAAAGCCTTTGGCACAGTCATTGGCACACTCTAAGTAAACAAAAAAATATGGGTGTTTATATTACATTTGCATTATCTAACAAGGCAGGAGAATTACCTCCAGAAATAATTTATTGAATGTCATTTGGATTACCTGGAAATCATTTCTTACACTTTCCCATTTATTGATTAGTTTGAAGCAGAATAAGAGAGTGCTTTTGGCATATGGTAAATTTATGAAAATTATGAAGGTTACCAAAAATTCATGACCATAATCTTCTCTGAGTAGCAAGGAACCACAGAAGGATAAAAGAATACAATGGCACACTAATATGATTTTTTTAAAGATTTTTAAAATTTATTTGAAAGAGCATGCATGAAAGAAAGGCAAAGGGAAAGAAAGAAGCAGACTCCCCACTGAGCAGGGAGCCAGAACTGGGGCTGGATCTCAGGACACTGAGATCATGACCTGAGCTGAGGGCAGACACTTAACTGTCTGAGCCCCCCCATTACCCCCCAAGATGATTTCATATAGCAGCTGCAATGAAATGACTATTGACAATGTCCCAAATGTAGATTAGTGTCTCACTTAATTTTCTCAATTTTACCAATTAACTAGATGAGGAAATGGAAGCTCCAAGGGTTTAAGTAACTTGCCAAAATTAAAGGCACAAAGCAGATTCAGGTTAATCTGAACACAGTGCATATGTTTCTTATGCTGTATCCAAGTGGGCATTGGTGACTGCTGTCATGTCTTCTAAAGAGATATGGGTCCCACCACAAAGGGAGGAAAGTACTAAAGGCAAACTTTGTTTCCTGGATAGTTTTATTCAGGGACAGGATAGAGTAAAATTTCAACTAATATATCCTATTGGGAAGAAAGGAAGAGCAGAAACAATTTGTGATGAACAGGAAAACCTATCAGGAAAAAGGAAACTCTTTTACCTTGCACATACATTCAAAGCTGCCCTACAGGCATGTCAACTGCAATGGAATGATTGGGATAAGAGCTGCAACATTAAATACAACGTGATGGTGAGATTAATCTTAGGTATTTAATGAAATACCATCTCCTCTTTGAAACAAAGTCTGACAAACTGTGACAGTACAGATCTGTTCATAGGCCACTTAATTAAGGACTAACTTTATAGTAGAAATCTATTTTGGTCACAAAATCAGAATCTTGTTTAAATCAAGATGTTTTCATGGCAGGTTCCTGAGGTCAAAGATATCACTCGCCATACTTGAAAATAATCTTTAGTCATCTTTGGATTAGGTTGTGATTAAAGTACCACCAATTTCTCATTCTAAACTTCCATGATTATCTTTCTTAAATTTTAAGTATTGCACTTTGTCCATTTAAAATGCTTATCTCCACTGACAAAAAAAAAGTGTTTTTTTTTTATTTTAACAATATATAGGCAAATGCTATTATATAACAACTGGTGCTTCTGTTTACATTATTCAAATCAGCCATATTTGTTCTCATAAAAACTTAAATAATTATGTATTCAGTAAGGACAAGAGGCACACAAAGTTTTATAAGAATAGAAAGATAAGGCTAGAGAGTGTTAATTTCCTTGGCATTGGGTTTTTCTTTGGATTCTCTGAGAGATGCTTGACCTGTGCTCTTTAAAGCAATAAAAGTTTCTATTCACATTTTATGTAATTATATTTGGTTATTTCCTCTCTCACTAGAGTTTTTGGAAACATTTGAGAAAAATTAAAACCATCAATACTTATTAGAATTTCACTCCAGTAGGAAGCAGGAGATGAGAAGGAAAGAAGAAAGAGGGAAACAATATTTATGATATATACATTATAGTTATGTTATGACTATTTGATGATGAAATACAGTCTAATTGCCTCTTATTCTCATTATCTATAGGTCAAATCAAGTCTCCCTATGAGACACATCAGTTTTATACTGATAATAGTTTCATACTAATGAGTTCATATTTTTAAATAAGTTCCAAGGATGAAAGGTGCAGCACAGAGAATGTAGTCAACGGTATGGTAAGGGTGTTGTGGGGTGACAGATGGGAGCCACACTTGGGAAGCATAGCATGACATGTGCAGTAGTCGAATCACTATGTTATAGCAAAAAAATTTCATTTTTTAGTACATTAGGAAAACCTTATGTGTGCACGTTATTTATAGTCTTTTAAACTTTTTCATAGCTGCTATCTCATTTTGATCCTTGCCTATCTATGAAGAAAGCACAGGAATTCATATGCTATTAATTTGTAAATGCAAAAAAATGAAACCCCAAGAAGCTACAGGTCTGGTTGAGTTGATACAGCTAGTGTGATAGAACCCCTGTTAAAGGAGAGACCCTCTCAGACCTTGAAGATGAACCCTGCTCTCAACATTTGAAATCCACTTTTTTAAAGCAGCAAATAAACCTCAAATAATATATTTAATTTGTCATAGAAATCTATGTACTATAAAATTTCCTTTACAAAAAAAAATTTTATTCTAAGCAGATAAATCACTTTTAAAATCCTTATAGATGTTACCTTCCTCAGCTTGAAAAGCTACATCCTCACAAAAAATAGAGCAGGGAAGTATATGTATTGCTCCCATTTGAAGGGAGACAAACCAAGCACCTAAAGTATCAAAAAGGAGGCACAGAATCCCAAATTACTTTGCATTTTGCTTTCAGCTCTTTTAAAATCCTCCTGTAAGAATTGTTGAATTCTTAAGCTTTTATTGTTTTGTTATAAATCCTTTTATTTATAATTATTTTAAATATTCTTTCTATCTACTCAGCATCATTAAATTGTAAACCTTTTAGCACTAGGAACCTATTTTAATGTTGAAGCATCTGTTATTGTGTCCAAATCTTCTAAAGCGCTACCCATACATTATACTAATGTAGAAATAATAATTTTTTAATGAGTCAGATCTACCATGTGCTCTCTCCCCCTTTTAATGTTTAACAAGCATACAGACATTTTAATAGATCATATTTTTTCACTGACTTGTTTGAAATTAACCACAAAATTTTTCAATAGTACCCAACCCAGCAAGAGTAGCCTAGATTAGCAGACAAGATGAAGAATAATATCCAATCCATATTCAGTCTGTAATGGTGAATTCAGTGATTACTACTTTCTCATTAAGAATAAGTTCAATTATGCCACAGAACACTATTTGGTTTAATGAGGAATTAAAATGAATGGAATTAGATTTAGACTAGAATCTCATGAGCATTAATAGAGTGATTAAAGTGGGTGTAAAAAATTTTATTTTTTATTTATTTCTTATTCTAATCAAAATGCTTAAGATGACTAAGTCACATAAATTATTTTTAACTGAAGTTGCCAGTTGCATCAACTTTTTTCTTTTTGACTCATAAGATATGTGTATTAAGATATTTAGATTAATTTTCAATGTTAAAACATTACATTGTTTTTTGTTTAATTTGGTAATTAAAAGAACACTTGAGCTAACATAATAATTGTTAGCATTTACTGGATGCTTATTATTTTCCAGAAAATATGTTAGATACTTTCATATATCATCCCTTGGGAACCCTCCCAGCCATCCTATGAAGTAAGTATTCCCATTATATTTACAGGGAAATTACCTTTATGAGCTTAAATGACTTACACAAAGTCACAGGGTGTGGTCAGCAGAATTTTAATATGACCTCCAAGATCCCCATCCCTTGGTGTACATGCACTGCATAATCCCTGGATCTGTGAATATGATGGATTTCATTCCTAGGATTAGGTTGTTATTTGGCACAGATCATTTTAATAAAGGGAGATTATCTTCAGTGGGACTGACCTAATCAGGTAAGCCCTAAAAAAGAACCGATGTATTACTGAAGCCAACAATTCAGTCAGAGAGACTAAAAGCATAATGGAGCGTTGATAGCAGAGAAAGTCTTCTTTTTTGCCTTCTAAGATAGAGGGTGTCATGTAGCAAGGATCTTATAATGGTCTCAGTGAACTGAGAATAATCTAAACCAGATAGCCAGCAAGTAAACAGGGACTGCAGCCCTACAACCATAAGGAACCAAATTTTGTCAAAAACCTGAGATAGCTTAAAGGAGGTTTATCCTAAGAGCCTCCAGATAAAAGCTAAGTACAGCCAACACCTCAATTTCAGGCTAGAAAGAAACTGGACAGAGAAGCCAGTCATGTCATGCCTGGACTTCTGATCAACCGAACTGTGAGCTGATTGATGTTTGCTGCTTTAAGCCACTATGTGTGTGATAATTTGTTATACAGTATAAAAAAATAATACACAGGATGTTAGAATCTACATACAGGAGTGATTATATTGCATCTATTCCTCCTTCCTGTTTCTCCAAGCAGTCTAGAAACTCCTTCATGGAAATATAAATTTATTTATTGCTCTTGATTGAGTTGTCCTTCCACACCCTGTGTGAATCGACTTGGCTTAGTGGAAAAGGAACTGGATTTGGAGGCAATAATCTTTATTTTACATGTTAAATAAATGATTCTGTTTATTCATTTAGAAATGTCTTGAATAATCCAACATATAGCAGGTGTTCAGAAGACTTATCGAGCTCATAATTAGTACTCAAATACTAAAACATGAAAGTCACTAAAAGCATAGTATATCTAAAACAGTTATACATTGAAAAGTTGCTTCCATTTCTTTTTCAAAGATTTTATTTATTTATTCATGAGAAACACAGAGAGAGAGAGGCAGACAGAGGCAGAGGGAGAAGCAGGCTCCCTGTGGGGAGCCCAATGCGAAACTCGATCCCAGGACACCAGGATCAAAACCTGAGCCACCCAGGTGTCCCAAAAAGTTGCTTCCATTTCTAATGTATTTCTGGACTTACTGAAGCTTTCAATGAAGGCAAAATTTCTGCTTATTATCCAAAGTTTACTAGTTTTGTGAGTATTTCCCTAATCTCCCAGATAGAAGTGGAAGTTCTTGATGGATTCCAGTTTTATCTTATAATTTGCATACATACACGTGTGTTATTTTCTGAAAGCAAATTTAATGTCTTACACATATTGCAAGTTATCAGCATAGGTGTATGTGTGTAAAATATGCACTGTTTGCCAAATGAATTTTAAAAATCTTTTAAGAAAGACGGACAACTCAGAATGTATAAAGATAAAAGATTTCTGTTGAAGATTTCTGCTTGACAAATCTTGCCATATAGTCATTAGAAAAACATATCAAATACATTATGTAACATTCCTCTCATTGAACATCAAGAGAATAATTATTTTGTTCAACAGATGAGGCAGTGGTATGTAGATAGAATGAGTAGGGATTACTTTTAAGTATTTATTTTAGGGAAATTAGGAAGTGGAGATTGGAAATGTGTTTTTCTAAAAAATACCTACTCAAACCTTATGATATATTGACACATATGGCAAAATTTCATTCTTTTTATGGCAGAATAATATTCCATTATATGTATATTGGATCTTCTTTATTCTTTTATTCACTGGCTTTCATGTGGATGCTTTTCATATCTTGGCTATTGTAAATAATGCTGAAATAATATGGGGGTGTATATATCTATTTGAATTAGTATTTTCTTCAGATAAATAAACACCCAGAAATGGAATTGATGAATCATATGGACCTTCCATTTGTAATGTTTTGAGGAACATTTGTAGTGTTTTCTGTAATGGTTGCACCAATCTACATTCTTACCTCAGTTCACAGGGGTTCCCCCTTCTCCACATCCTAGCCAATGTTTATTATTTCTTGTCTTTTTGATAATAGTCACTCTAAGAGGTGTGAAGTGATATTTCATTGTCGTTTTGACTTGCATTTTCCTGATGATTAATAATGCTGAGTATCTTTTCCTGTCCCTTTTACCCCTCTGAAAATCTTTGCTAAAATGCCTATTCAGATTCTCTGCCCATTTTCAAATCAATGTTTCTTTTCTTTCGTTTCCTTTTTCTTTTCTGGCATTGTGTTGCATGAGTTCTTTGTATATTTTGGATATTAGTCCCTTATAAGTTATATGATTTACAACTGTTTTATTTCATTCAATAAGTTGACTTTTCATTTTATTGATGGTTACCTCTGGTGTGCAAAAGCTTTTTAGTTTGGTGTCGTTTTTGGATTTCCTGAGCCTGGATGTCTGTTTCCTTCCCCAGGTTAGGGAAGTTTCTTCAAATAAGATTGCTATGCCCCTTTCTGTCTCTCTCTTCCTTCTGGGACCCCTATACTAAGAATGTTGGTATGTTTGATCTTCTTCCCTGAGGCTATTCTCTCTCTCTCTCTCTCTCTCATTCTTTTTGATGCTCTGATTGAGTGAGTCCCATTGCCCTGTCTTTGAGTTCACTGATCCTTTCTTCTGCTTCATCTTGTCTGCAGTTAAACCCTCTCGTGTGTTTTTCAGTTCAGTTATTGCATTCTTCAGCTCTATAACTTCTGTTTGGTACTTTATCTTTCCTGTCTCTTTGCTGAAGTTCTCACTGTGTTCATCCATTTTTCTTCTCATTTCAGTGAGCATCTTGGTGACCATTACTTTGAACTATTTATCAAGTAAATTAGTCATCTCCATTTCATTGAAGTTTTTTGTCTATTTTCCTTGATGTTTTATCTTCCTCTTTCATTTAGAATATATTCCTCTTTTTCTTCATTTTGCTTGATACTCTGTGTTGGCTTCTATACAGTAGGAAAAACACCCATGTCTCACAATTTTCAAGGAGTGGTCTTATGTAGAAGAAACTTTTTAGTCAGCCCTGCCCAGCTCTTGGTTGTCTCTCAATCCTCTGTGCTTGTCCAAGCAGGCTAGTATATTTTTATTAGCTCCCAGTAGTGAGACTGTGCCAAGACATGTCAGTGTTCCACATGGGAAAATCTCAGTCAGCACCTGGATTCAGGTTGATTAGAAACCAGACCTCTGGCAGCATCTTTTAAAAGTATGCAAACATATATAATCCTGAGGGGTCACAAGCATAAGGGCCATTGAACCCCAGAGCCAGATGATCTGGAACTGTCCCTTGGATTTTCTAAATTCCTACAATTAAGTCTCTGTCTCAGTTTTTCCTGAAGACCAACCTTGTTAAGGAGGACAGAATGCTCTGGATGAATTTCAATGTGGTCACTTCTTCCTCCCCCACCTGGAAGCACAAAAAGATTTTTCTCTGCCTTGACAACGAGAACTTGGTAGGACTTTTAGAGAGAAATGTATGAAAGTGGAAATGCCCCCAGACTGAGCCCCCCCCCCCGAGTTTCTAACTCTCATGTTAGTCTACCCTGAGCCTCCAGCAACTCATAAACTACCCATTGGACTGAAAACCAGAAATCCAGAAGCTCATCTGAAACTTCTAATAGCCTTATAAGTTACAAATTAATATCCCCATTTTAGGATAGGGAGCTGATGCTTAGAGAGATTAACTTGGCCAATAAATTATCCAGAGTGTGAAGGTAGTAAATGTTCAGACTAGATTGCAACTATGTTAACTGTAAAGACTCTGATCTTCTACAACATTCTATTCTACATCTCTTTGATAAGATTAGGAAGACTGTAAAATATAGTTTCATATGGTCTAAGTGAGAATAAAAGCTAAGGATGATGTTAAAGTCAGAGAATATATTAGTCTATACAGAATCTAGGTTAAAAGTCATCTTGGTTATCTAACTGCATCTGGTATAAGCAGACAGAAGCTCAGAAGCAAAACACAGGCTCCTATAAATGATTTAAGATATTTTTTTTACATAGATCTCTGTAACTAGCATATATTTAATTGGGAAGAAAAAAAATCATGCATTTCTAGTCCTAAATCCTCTCCTCTTGACCTAGAGGTATTGCAGTGTGATTTGAAAGCTAGACATCAATTCTGGCCTTAAATTCTTATTATTCCACCTGTGAAATGTGTCATTTCAAAGCTAGCTGAAAGTTCTTAGCTTTATGAGTGTTTATTGGTAAGTTGTTATACCACCTTGCATTGCTTTAAAAATCCACTATTTTTCCCATGAATTCAGAGTAAAAGCACACTTCTTGCACTCAAATGGTATTTAAAAATATTTTAATTTTCTTGATTTTTCTAATTTATAGAATTGTGTTTACCAGTGCAACATATCTTATAAAAACAACATGTCTGTATAATTGCAATGTTTTATCTAAAAGACAACAAGCAATTACATTTTGGGGAAACATTTAGATAATTATCTCTGCGGAGTTAATTAAATTGAGCTTTCAAATTTCATCCTGATGTATAGTTTTGGCTTGGAATGATCCAGACTTATAAAATTCTAAAATGGAAAAAGTAATATGAAAGAAAAAGTAAAGCTAGGTAACAAAATATGCTTTATAGTACAGTAAATAAGAGCCTTCAGGAAATGGAATGATTTACAAAATGTTTCAACACTAATTATGCATTGTTTACTTGATAGATCATAGCAGCTTTCTTTGGAAAAATTCTGCCTAATGCAAGTCCTGTTAAAAACATTTTTGTCAAAAAAGAATCACAAAACGCCCTTTTGGGTACAACATTGGCATCAGTTTGTGGAAAACAAAAATCACATTCTATTTATTTCCAAAAGTGTTTCTGGACCATCTCTTTACTCCCTATGCCCTGATTTTAAAGCAAAGTGCCTTGGTGAAATATCTCAAGGTTATTTAGCAATTATACATTGGTTACATTAAAGGATGCTGTCAACCGTACAATACAAATGATCACAATGAATCCTTAAATTGATCAAATAAGCTAACTAAAAAGGCAATTCTTTCTCATTTCAATAACAAATTAAATTCATTTTTATACATTACTCAGTACTATGTTCCTATAAGCACAACCAAAATATCAAATAGGATTTACATTGTGATCTACAATTTGAGGAATGTCACGTAATACAATATATCAGGTGCTTCCCAGATAAATAAGTGGAAAATTATGTCTTGTGATGATAATTTGGCATTTTCTAGCACTTAATTCACTTATTAATCTCAAAAAACTAAACAGTAAGTACTATTGTTATCTCCTCAATGCTGAGGATGGAATTAGGACACAGATAAAGTACATTTCCCAATCACACAGGTAATAATTATTGGGGCCAGAATTCCAACGCAGATATTTGGACTTCAAGAACTAAAGCAGGATATTTACTACTCTAATATTGGAATAAAATTTAGTGTGGCAATTTCCCTTGGTGAGAATGAAACTAGTAGTCTTATGTTGAATTTGAATCCTGTGCATTGGTGGAACACGAGACAGTTTAACTGCTTCAGAAGAAGGGCACCATCTATTTTTTCTTTTTTTTTTTTCATTTAGTGGTTTATATTATTAAATAGTTCTTGAAATCATTTAGCTTTAATTCATCACATAATTCTAAGATATTGAGACAATATCACTTAGTTTTCTCAAAGGTCCTTCCTCTTCTGTTTTCCTCTGCCCCCCCCCCCCCCCAATAGCAATGAGATCACAGGATGGTACTCACTTGCCATAGCTGGATTCACACCCCAGAACAACTCTACACTGGTTATAGCTTTCCTTTTTCATATTAGTAGCTAACTGTTTATCCTCCCATTACCATGTTACATCTCCAGCTCTTCTTTGTCTTCAATATCTGTTTTGACTAAATGTGCATTGCCTACATATGATGTTCATAATAGTTTTGCATCCTATCAGGGCTCAACTGATATTACATTGAGTTTAATATAATTTGAGTTTAGTTATACTTCTCTGCCAAACTGGCTAGTCATTTACTGTCTAAAGCCACTTAAATCTGAAAATAGTTTTAAAACATTAAGTTACTCTACTGTCCAATAAAATTCTGTATCCTATATTAAGTTTCTATATTATTCTTAGTAGAGAGTAATTCTGTGTCCTACTCGATAACAATGTCAGTGGCATCATAAATATTAGCAACCTCCATTATTTTTAGGTCTTAATAAACAGATTACACTATCACAATTTTATTCTCCCTTATAGCTATATTTGAATATAATCATCAAAAATGTAAAAGTATATTTATTATTTAGTACAAAACTTGAGCAAAGAAGTTGTTGGAATTACCTCTAAATTTATACTTGAGTTAACGGACTCATTATTTCAAACATCGTGGTCTGAATCAATATCAGTAATGATTCATTCTTTTGATTAAGAAGTGACTCTGTCTGTAGATGTCAGATAATTACTGAGATGACCTATAATGAGAACATTTCACAACTCTCCGACTTAAATTTCTTATTCCCTCAACAGCATAATGACTTCCTTCTAGATCTTTTTATAGTGTCTCTATGCTCCTGGGGTTTCTTTTCATGATCAGTCACTATAAAGGGTTGCTCCTATCATCTGTTTTTAGACAAAGAAATGTTGTGGCTCTATACAATAAAACCTGTGTTTTGTCTAGATAGTTTAGAATTCTGGCATATTTCCTCAAAAAAAATTTTTAAGATAGGCTCGTCCCACACATCTGTATATAAATTGCATAAAACTGCAATAGTAAAAGATGATACAGGATACTCTTTGTTATTCTGTTAAGTGCTCTGAGGGGAATTAAAGTGGTTTCTTTTATATAAAATATTAAGATTAGAAATGCAAGATGTTCTTCTGATCCTGCCCCTTAGGAATATGATATTTAAAAGTAAGTAAGGAAAAATGATAACATCTTGATGACACTCGCTATGAATCTTGAACTTCATAGCAATACCAATATACAAAGAGCACTTTGTAGGTGAAATCATAAATTTGTTGTTAAATCACTTGACTCTTTTTCAAACAATTTCTAGGGAATCAAACATTGCACCAACATTATAATTTCTTCAAAATTCCTAACACATTTAAAAACTCAGATACACTCACTAATATTAAAAAAATCTTTATATGTTAAAGACATTTATACTTTTCTTCCACCTCATGCTAAAAATGTGAATCTTTTTTTTTTATTGGCCTTTAACTGATACAAAGAATTTCCTTAGCTGTCATTTTGATGTTTTAGTCCTTCCCTGGTTAATGTCTGGTGAAAACAAAATAAGTGACCTTATGTGAATTCTGTTGTCTTTGTTAAAGCAATGTGGATAAGACTCACATGCCCATATATGTTAGACACATTCTTAGGTTATTTTTAACATTTAAAAAACAATTTAATTTTCCAGGGAAAACTTTAATGAGGAATATAAGTCCCTATTGATCTCTAGATTCTGTATTAAGTCATGAAAGCATCAAGCTCATTAATTAAAGGTTTTCATTCTTTTTGTAATATCTACATTCCTGTTAGGCACAGAAGTTGCTTAAAGAATCAGAAATTTAGAAATGATGATGATTCCAATGACAGATCCATGCTTATTTTCTAGAATCTACAAAACAAAGGAATGGATTTTTTTTTTGTCCATTTAATAAAACTTTGATTATTTAGAGGGGAGAGAACAAAATAAAATTCCTATAAATTAACACAGATACATTTTCATTGAAACATTTAATTCTTCTCTAATTTATAACTAATAGTCATCTTAGTTTCAGATCTGACACTAAAGTTATATTCACCAATGTTAACAACCTAATCCAGACAACTTGACAGGCTTCCATCTTCTGGATATGAAATTCATTTAGAACAATGAAGTATACTGTAAAAAATGGGAATAGGGTAGAGCTCCACCTCTTCCAAATTGCTATGTTGGGAGTTTCAGTTTCCTCATCCAAAAAAAAAAAAAAAAAAAAAAAAAAAGTGGACTTGGTACTTTCTTGATCCCAGTTTTTCAAAATTCTTCAAGTCTAAGAGTAGAGTTCATGTGAACACCAAAATACCAGATAAAAATAAACTCAACTTTTCAAGAGCTAAAATCTCAGTTGATCATATCTTCTAAGTTTAAAAGGCCACATTCAAGATAACTTTAAAAATTCTAAATTGTTAAAGTAGATACCATATAAGTAAATAAAAGACAGTAACTCAGAAGTTTCTTTTTTCTTTTTTTCCGTTTAATATGTAGTATAGAAAGTGGTTTAATCTAAATGATATTTGATAAACATAACTGAATGCCTCCTTTATGCTTAATACTAAAATTATTTATGAGGCTAATGTACAAAAATATATACTATCCCAAAATCATGTTAGTTTTTATTTCATCTTTACTCTGTTAGATAACAAGACAGTACACCATAGAAAATTCAGACTTTAGCTTTGCAGCTAATTTGGTAACTATTTTAGTTTATTAGTGTTGCTGTAACAAGGTACTACAAACTGAGTAGCTTACAACAAAGAAATGCATTCTCTCAGTTTTGAAGACTGAAGTCTGAAGTTCAGGTACCAGCAGCACTGCTTCCTTCTGGAGACTGGGAGATTTTGTTTCATGTCTCTCTCAGCATTTTCATGGTTGCCAAAAACCCTCAATGTTCTTTTGCTTATAGACTCAGCACTCCACTCTTTGCCTCCATCTTCATGTGGCATTCCCCTGTGTGTGTGTGTGTGTGTGTGTGTGTGTTGTGTGTGTGTGTGTTTCTTATAGGGATACCAGTTGTATTGGATCAGAGCCCACTCTAATCCATTATGATCTCATGTTTACTTGATTACATCTGCAAAGATCCTATTTTCAAATAAGTTCACATTTGCAAATATCCTTAGGACTTCAATATATATCTTTGAGGGACGAATTCAAACCACTTTAGTGACCAACCTCACTTTGACTCCCAGTTGATCATCAATAACACTAATGAGAATAATATCTATATTTCAGGAATAAATAAAAGAATATTTATAAGAAAATTAATCCTTAAAACTTCTAGAGTAAAACCATTTGTAAAGACACAATGTCTGGAATAAAAAAATATGAATTCAATGAAAGAAAACAAAGTTTGGAGACTAAAAATTTATTTTTGAGTGATCAATTTCAAAGATCTTTAAAGATATTTTATAAATCAAGTGATATATAAGCTATAGAGGTATTTATGATGTATCTCTTTATTTCACTTTTAAGAAAAGTGACTTCAAAGTTGCATACATCTGTATAATTGGTGACAGAGTTAAAATGAATATCCAAATATCCTTATTTCTTGGTCTGTTCTATCTACTCAAATGTATCCCCATGGTTTATCATTTACTTTTAGACTTGCTTACATTTGGTATGCTATCCTCTTTTTCTAGTTGGAATCTGTGGCTATACCTTTCAAATATAAAAGGGTATAAAAAGTATCTGAGAATTTGTTAGGAAAATGAGGGAGTAGGATTATTATACTTCTCTTGAAGTTCAGTGCATAAGAAGTTGTTCTGAAACTATTTGACAAAATAGGCAAACTATCTCACTTGTCTGTGATACTATGATATGATAAAGGATGTAAATCTTAGTCTTCCTCCCCAGCTACTGGCCAAAATTCCTAAACCCTTGTAATTTATTAAAAGATAAGAAAAACAGAAGCATCCTTTTTTAAATATTTAATTTATGTTTCTAGCTTCTGAAACATTTCCTGAATTATCAGTAGGAGAGGGGCAAGTTTTGTTTTTCATAACAAGCTCCTTTCCATCATATCTGAGTTTATGCTAATGAGGTAGATCTGAAAGATGGGAGCTAGTTGCCAGGAATCCACTAGGTGATTAGAAAGTTGGAACTTTCAGCCTTATCTTCAATATCTCGGGAGAGAAGAGATACCAGAAGGCTAGAGATTGGCTTAATCATCAATGGCCAACCATTTAATCAATCATACCTATATACTGATGCCCCCATAAAAACTCTTACAAAATTCAGAGAACCTCCAGTTTCATGAACAGAGGGTGAGGGAATGGCATTCCTGGGAAAGAAACTGAAGCCTTGTGCCCTTTAAGGTTCCCTTGCCATATACATTTCTTCCATTGGCAGTTTCTGAGTTGTATTCTTTCTAATAAAGCGTAAGAGTAACTAAAGCACTTTTCTGAGTTTTGTTCTAGCAAATTATCAAACATGTGGGGAGGGTGGATAACTGGAACCCTTGACTTATAGCCCGTGGGTCAAAAATATAGGTGACAACCTAAGACTTACAAATGACCTCTGAAGTGGAGCAGGTTGTCTTGTGGGACTGAATTTGGAAAATGTATGTCTGTGATAACTTCATGTTGTTAGTCTTGGGATTGAATGACAGGAGACCCAATTGGTATCTGCAGAGAATTGGATAATTTTTTGACTTGGAAAACCCACATGTTTGGTGTCTGAAGCTTTGTGAGGAGGCAAAATAGAGTTTTTCTTTAGTTGATGCACAGAAGTTTTTTCTTCTGTCATCATAGACAAATGACTTCTCCATGATTCTGATGACATCGAATATTTCTAATGAGTGGCTTTTATTTAAAATCCATTTCCTTAAAGTTTGATGGAGTTAAAGGAAAATTGAGAGTTATCAAATTTATAATCCCATGTTTGAGCTCGAATTTTCACATGAAAAAAATTGTGTTAAAGGAGATATCAACGTTTCCTTAGTAGTTTATCCTATCACCTAAATATTAATTTAGTAGTTTCCATCTCTCCATAGTGAATCCTGGTTATTCTCATCCTCTCAGTGCAGTCTGTTCTGCAGAGCACTGCTCACAGTGTACCTCATGAGTTCAGCATGAGGCAATAGAATGGAAGGGCAAAGCTCTCCCTGGAAGGGCAAAGCTCTCCCTGGAAGTCAGTTTAGTTAAGAGAGAAAGAAATATTAGGGAAAAAAAAGAAAAAGAAAAGAAAAGCCTCTTTACAATCTCTGGAAAGGGAGAAGTCATGTCTACTCAACGAAGGGCATTCAGGTGGTGAGTGCTATGATCAAACAGGCTTTTAGGAATGTGAGGCGTTCTCATCTGCTCACTGCACACCCTACCCAGAGACAGTTTCCCTTGTGGAACCTTACCCCTGAATCTCAGCTTCTCAGTTTTAGTTCTGTGGCCCCACTAACCAAAAACCTGTTTTCTTCTTGGTAGATTATCATTACTAATGTAAATGTGTTCTTCTTTCTTCCAAAGCTGGATTACCACAGTTTATTTATAAACATTTGCCAAATACCCGGTCCCCAGAATGCAGAGGAGGAAAGTATAGAAAAATAAAAACAGTAGAACTTCCATAGAAATGGAAAGTAGGAGGAAGAAGGCACCTGCAACTATCTTTTTCTTGCACAGTTGAATATTCATATTAAAAGAAAAAGAAAAAGTGAATGTTTCAGCCTTCCTTCCCTGGATGCACTACTGATGAGTCAAATTCTTCAGACTTTTCCTTTTGTTGTTACACCACGAAAATGGAGAAAATATTAGCTGTTACCCTTAAATGAACTATTCTTGGACATATGGTGTTACTCCTTATCTTTTCCATTTCTGATAAACCCTATTCCTCAAACTTTACCACACAGGTATCTTTTACAGTTACTTAATATCTTTCAGATTCTAATTTGGCAATTTGAGTACTTTTCAAATTTCTATTTTCTTATTGTGAAAGTAACATTTGGAAAGACTACATGAATCCACTGCTGTGTGTTGATATAAAATGTATAGGAGGAAAGAAATGAGGGGGAGAGAGGAAAGAGGAAGAAAGGAAGAAAGAAAAGAAAGAAGGAAAAAGAAAGAAAGAAAGAGAAAGAAAGAAAGAAAGAAGGAAAGAAAGAAGAAAGAAAAAGAAAAGAGAAAGAAAATTACTTTAGTAATACTTATAAACAAGCATTTTTGGATTCATTCGTCCCTCATTAGATTTTTTTTAAGTTTAAAGATGGAACTTAATGTTCTGATCTTTCTCCCTCCCTCTCTTCCTCTCTCTCTCTCTCTCTCTCTCTTTTTTTTTTTACTGGTTGTGTATGTTATATACTTTTCTCTCTGTCTCTCTGCTTGTGTGTGTTTCTCCCTCTCTCTTGCTCTTCCTTATTTTGTCAAGTCTGAAAAGAGAGAGATCGGATATACACATATATATAAATTTCTCTACAAGATTCCAAGTAATATATGTAACATTAGTGTATAAAATTGGAATGGAGGGGGGATCCCTGGGTGGCGCAGCGATTTGGCGCCTGCCTTTGGCCCAGGGCGTGATCCTGGAGACCCGGGATTGAATCCCACGTCGGGCTCCCGGTGCATGGAGCCTGCTTCTCCCTCTGCCTGTGTCTCTGCCTCTGTCTCTCTCTCTCTCTCTCTCTCTGTGACTATCATAAATAAATAAATTTAAAAAAATTGGAATGGAGAAATATGTTTTTTTGTCTTGTTTTGTTTAAAGGTAATGGTTTTAACTTACATTGCTTAAAGAAACTCTCTTACTTATGATCCTAACATGATTTTTTGCTTTTTTATTGATGTTGCTAGTCTTGTGTCAAACTAAGACAATGGAAGAGCTAACAAAATACTGAGGTGTTAAAACAAATAACAGCTTTATTCTGTTTTACTTTATGCTTCTAATTGGGATACAAACTCAATAAGAAGGATCTCTGGAAATAAAGGTGCTTTATTGTGCTTACTGAGTACCACCTGTTATGCACCAGGATTGGAAAGATAAGGTAGCATGTGAGAGAAAACTGCATGGGACTCTTCATTCCCAAGGGATTACCCGCAGAACTTCTTTAATACTCAGCACAGCCATCTTGGGAACAAAGGAGACAACTCTTGCCTGCCTTCCATCTAAACATTTGGACTTTAATAAGAACTTTATTGTTTTTTTTTTTTTTTTTTTTTTTTTTTTTTTTTTTTTTTTTTTTTTTTAATTTTTTATTTATTTATGACAGTCATAGAGAGAGAGAGAGAGAGGCAGAGACACAGGCGGAGGGAGAAGCAGGCTCCATGCACCGGGAGCCTGATGTGGGATTCGATCCCGGGTCTCCAGGATCGCGCCCTGGGCCAAAGGCAGGCGCCAAACCGCTGCGCCACCCAGGGATCCCAGAACTTTATTGTTTTTTATGGGAAACTATAAAATCTAAAAAATTCCTCAAAACTTCACACGTGGGTAACTCCACTGCTTCTCATCAAGTGTTCTGTGGTCTCTCAGGGCATATTTCAATTTCACTAGGCTTAACACACTTTTAGGATATGGCCCAACAATGAGCAAAGGAAAAATATATTTCCGCCATGCTAGACTAATTGTTGCTTGTCTTCTTTTCATTTTTTATTTAGTCTCAATATAATTCTCTGGTTGCTCATTCAAAAACAGTGTTATGGGAAACTTGCTATGCAGTATGGTAAGGGGTCAGGTATAACTAACTAACTACTTATGTAGTCATCTTGGGTGGTCAAGAATATTGTGGTTTGGGAAATTTCCTTAAAAAACACCTTGTATTAAAAACACCTGTATTGAATCCATGTTACTCTTCATTAGTATGGCTAGCTCAGAAATATTTCACAAATCAATATAAAATTTTGAAATTAAATGATGTGCTAGTGTCCCAGTGGATATGTGGACTTAGTTAAAATGTTTTAAAGCAACCATTCTGTGTTTTTACACAAAGGAAGAAAAAGAGCATGGCACCTTGATGCATTATTTGTATATCAGGTCAATTAATCTCTCCCTCATTGTGAAATATTCTTAGCCTGGTTTCCACACAAAAAAATGTAGCTGGGTCTCTACAACTTCAGAGGCAGTACTATTGAGAAATGTAATCTCAAAATGATGCCCCTAGAAACCAAAATTTTAGAAAAAAAAATCAACATCATTTGAATCAACTAAACAGCATCATTTGTTTAAAAAAATCACCCTTCAATATGAATTTTTTCATTTTTACAACACTTTTCTCAGGGAACCTTCTTGCACTATTGGTGGAAATGCAAAGTGATGCAGTCGCTCTGGAAAATAGTATGAAGGTCCCTCAAAAAGTTAAAAATGGAACTACCCTACAATCTAGCAATTACACTAGTAAATACTGGGCTTTTACCCAGATATAAAAACACCAATTCAAAGGGATACAGGCACCCTGGTGTTTATAGCAGCATTATCTACAATAGCCAAATTATGGGAAATAGCCCAAGTGTCCATCTATTGATGAATGGATAAAGAAGATGTGGTGTATATATGCAATAGAATATGAAAAGTAACTCCTTAAGTCCAAGACTAGTTCATTTTAGGTTAATAGCTAATATTTTCCCATTTTAATGACATCAGAACAAAGGGAAAAGTTTAACTATACATACTCTTACCTTGTGATCCATCTATCATACCCTTTGGCATTTACCCGAAGAGTGAAAAACTCATGTCGACTCAAAAACCTGCACATGGATGTTTAGCAGTTTTATTCACAATTGCCAAAACTTGAAACCAACCAGATATCTTTCAGTAAATGAATTAAATTTACTATAGTACACCTAGATAATGGAATATTATTCAGTGCTAAAAAGAAATAAGCTATCAAGACATGAAAAGACACGAAAGGACCTTAAATGCATATTACTAAGTGAAAGAAGCCAATCTTGATAGACTAGCTACTACATAATTTCAATTACATGACATTTTGGGAAAGACAAAACTATTAAGATAGTAATAAGGTCAGTGGTTGCCAGAGGTTGAAGGGGGCAGAAAGGATGAATAAGTGGGACAAAGAGGATATCTAGGATAGCGAAGTTGTTTTGTATGAGACTATAATAATATGAATGTCATTATACATTTGTACAAATCCAAAGAATGTATAAAACTGGAGTGAATCCTAATATAAACTATGGACTTTGGGTTTTGTGAGGTGCCAATGTAGGTTTATCAATTGTGACAAATGTTCCACTCTCCACTCTGGGGATGTGGATTATGAGGGAGGCTATGCATTGTGAGAGCAGGGGGTATGTAGTAAATCCCTCTTCCTTCCTCTTAATTTTGTTGTGAACCTAAAACTGCTCTTTAGAATAAAGTCTTCACATTTCACACACACACACACACACACACACACACACACACACAATATTTCCTTTTTTAGAATATGATAAAAGAATATTGAAAATAAGACGCAAAATAAGTGGTATTTTTCTTGACATTTGCCAAGTATTCATTTATTAATTCATTCACTCAACAAATTTATTGAAAGCATAGTATAAAAATACTGTTCTCAAAATTGGAGATTTGGTCATGGAAAAAGATAGGCAAAAATCCCTCCCCTCAAGGATTTTACATTCTAGAAGGGAAAAAGGCAGATAAATATATCTACTTATTATATCTATCTATCTATCTATCTATCTATCTATCTATCTATCTATCTTACATCAATACATAAATTTAGATGATGGCTAGGGCAGTAAAGAAAAAAATAAAGTATGGATAGGGGATAGGAATGTGGGAATCTTTTTGCAATTTGACATAGGCTCAACCTGGAATTTTTCACCGAGAAGTTTTCACTTAATTAAAGACTTCAAGGGTTGGGGCACCTGGCTTATTCAGTGGGTGGAGCCTACAACTCTTGATCTCTGAGGTAAGTTCGAGCCCTATACTGGATATAGAGAATACTTAAAAATAAAATTTTAAGAAAGGAAAAAAGAAGACTTCAGGGGTGCAGGAGTAAGTTAGGCCTCAAGCTGTCTGTTGCTGGCACATACAACAAGGAAATCTGTATGGTTGGAGCAGAATGAAAGAGGAGTAAGAAAAGTAAGTCAGGGAAAGTAGATCTTGTATCTCTTTTAGGCCATTATAATGGCTAGAAAATTCTGAATAGAGAAGTGATATGATTATGGAGTAAGATGATTCTAGCTGCCTTGCTGAAAACAGACCAGAGAAAAGATAGCAAGTAGAAAGAGCAGTCAGGAAGCTATTAGAATGATGCAGACAAGATTGAGCCTTGGTGTTAGCAATGTAGCTAGTAAAGAGAGATTAGATTCTGAAAATATTTTGAAGTTAGATGTGACATTGGGTGATGGATTTACTATGGGATCTGAGAACAAAAGAGAAACATCCAGGATCATTTCATGGCTTTTGGCAAGAGCAACAGGAAGAGTGAAATTCCCATTAATTGAAATGCAGAACCCTTCAGGAAGGGAAGGCTAGAGATCAGTTTTGGACAAGTTATAGCTAAAGTATCTAATACACATTAATTACATATGTTAACTAGGCAGATTTATTTTGGGGTCTGGAGTTTAAAAGAGAAGTCAACAATAAAGATGGTATTTCAGCCAAAATAGGGTCGGTCACCAAGAGAATATGCATGGGCAGGGAAGACAATGGGTCAAGGACTGGATCCTGGGCACTCGAAGTTATAAGTTCAGGAAATGTAAGTAAATGAGATTGTAATATGGTCAGAACCAAAGAAATAATTCTAAAATATAGAAAATATTTATGGAGGATTTTCAAAAAAAATGATCAACTTTGAGTAAAATTGTAACAGATTTAGAAGTGTCAAGGGGAATAAAAATCAAAATGGCTGCACTAAAGCTTCAGCAAAGCTACATTTTAAAGTAATCTGAGGTCCCTGGGTGGCTGGGTTGGTTGGTTGGGTTCCTGCCTTCTGCTCAGGTCATGATACTGGGTTCCTGGGATCAAGCCCAGCATTGGGATCTGCATTGGGTTCCCTGCTAGCCAGGAGCCTACTTCTCCCTCTCCCTTTGCCCCTCCCCTCCACTGTGTTTTCTTTCACTCTCTCTTTCTCAAATAAATAAATAAAATCCTTAAAAAATAAAATAAAGTAACCTTCTCCCTCACTTTGGCAAACCTTCCCTCCTCCCTTCTCAGCCTTTTGCTTCTGGAACCTGGTACCAACTTAAAGAGAAAACAAATGAGGCTGGCAGCAAGTACACAATTTGTGTCAAAACCAGCTAGATTCTGTATTTCCTTGTAACCCCCTCCCCCAAGCCTCTCCTCTCTAGGGAGGCTCCCTGTTTTTTGAAGGCCATAGTCTGCTGCAGCCTCTTGTCCCACAAAGCAATAAAGCTAATGCTTTTCTTTATCCGAAACTCTGTCTTCACATTATGTTTTGGCTCTGAAGCAAGGAGGTCGGTTTTCAACAACAACATTGGGATGACATGCTTGGAAATTTGAGATTAGCTAATAGTGTCCAGCAAAAAAATATAAGAGAAGAATATCAGGAAACAGGACAGTTTAGTGACACAGAAAAGAAGTGAGATGATTGAAATCTAAAATGGCTCTTCAACTTTGAAGACATCATAAGGCTTTAATAAATTTCTTCAGTTGTATAAAAGTTCTCAAGAAATGATTAGGATAATATTGGTAGTTCATGAGTTTAAGAGCTGCAAAAAGATGTGTTTTTTGAAAATGACTCTGAATGTAAGAAATATGTTACAAAACATACCTTACTTTTATATACATGTTTTAGTCAATTTCAAAAACAGAATAATTCTACTCCTCAGAAAAATAATACTTCAAACTCATACCAAGAAAGCCAAAACATTTCTATTTGTATTATACACCAGCACCACTCAGCTTACTTAATTTGAGGATCATGTTCATAAAATGACTCAGAGAACTGCATTATTCATTTCATAGGTAGTTGTATCTTATTAAAATAAACAGGAGGGAAAAATGTTTATATCTTGTCATTTAGAGGTGGATGTTTTTGAAACAGATTTAAAAAGTAAAACATCATCCTAACATAAGTATTCCTTTTATCTTCTTTTGGTTGGAGATATTGTTTATAAGCTTTAAAAAATTTTTTTATTACTTTGTTTTTGTTCTTTCAGAATAAATGTGATAATTTCATTGAATGTGATAGTTATTAGTTTATATGTGTATATGCACGTACAGCTCATCTTCATTATTTATGGATTCTGTATTTGTGAACTCATCTACTTGCTAAAATTCATTTGTAAACCCCAAATCAATACTCCTGTTGCTTCTGTGGTCATTCACAGACATGCCTTGAGAAGCAAATTTGAGTTCCTTGTGGCACACATTCCCAGTTGAGGTCAAACAAGGAGATTCTCTGTCTTGTTTGAACTTTCACGCTATAAACAAATGTTCTTTTCATGGTCTATTTAATGCCACGTTTTTTGCATTTTTGTGCTTTTTGTTGGTGATTTCACTGTTTAAAATGGCTTCTAGTACTGGTGCTGAAGTGCTGACTGGTATCTCTAGCAAAAGAAATCTGTGTTGTGCCTCACAGAGATAATACATCTATTAGATAAATTTCTCTCAGCCAAGAATTATAGTTCTGTTGGCATGAATTCAATGTTAATCAATAATATATATTCAATAAGATGTCTTTAAACAGAAAATGCAAATAAGACAGAGTTATGTATTGATTGGTTGATGAAAATATTTTGATGAGAAGTTCACAAGGAACCTTACCCATATTTCTCCTAGGAGATATGGTTGGCTAGGTCAGTGCTCATGGCAACTTTGTAGAATAGAATAATAACAAATAACAAGAATCATCTGTGTAATTAAGTTTATTTTTCAAAAATTAAGAAAATTTATTCCTAAGCAAATATAATAGAGCATGTTTAAATATTTTCTTGAGATAATCATTTAGTGATTAAAATAGAGATATTCAAAAGAGAATTTAAGAAATGGAGATTTCTATAGTCAGAAGATAGTGAAAGGACATAGGTACAAAAGAGGTTAATTTCTTCTAAGACAAGAAAGCATAACATTTGGAGTTGTCTTTTCTACCAGAAAAACTATTTCAGATAAAAATCTACAAGTAATCATGTAAGTTCACTAAGTCTGGGATCCTCAAGCAATGATGACTGAGTGTATTTTTATAAATAATAAAAGACATATTTCTGACACACATTTGACAATCTGACAGTGCCTTGGCCTGAAAAACAATAACAAAAACTTTTACTTAGAGATATTTTGGTTTTAAATGAATATAATTTTCCCTTATGAGTCAATATTATCAAAAGCCAATTCATCTTCCTCTTTAAAAGATATATTCATAACTTATTGAATAATCCAGAATTTAGGATAACGTTCAAAGCAGAAAAAATAGTAGATCGGTTTCATGCTTGCAGTTCTATTTGCATATCCTATTTTTTGCCTTGGTCAACACCATTAAATTGTTAAATACAAGTAGGTGAAAATGATACATTGTTCAAGTGGCCTAGATAAATTGTTCAAGTTAAGACAAATAATATTAAAACTACTATATAGTGGGACAATAATTAGAAACACTCCTGGGTTTATTTCTCTTCTCAGTGACTTGGTATTATTTTTGCCCTAGTTTTTCTACTACAAAACTAGTTTGAGAGATTGAGATGGATTACCCCAGAGAGGAGAACAAAATAAAACAACAAACATAACACATTTTTGGTTTTGAGTCTCTAATGAGCATATTTTAAATGAAATGAATAGTAAATAATAGTAATGAAAGCCAGACTTTTTTTAAGAGGTAGGCAATGTTTTGTGAGAATGTCGATTGTGTGTGTATGAAAGGCATCTTTGGGGGGTTGTTTCATATCAGTATATCAAAGGTAAACATCACTGGTGGGTTATGGAGTAAATGAGCAGGGAAGAAAGGAGAAGAAAGAAGAAAGGATGAGAAAGGCCAGAAGTTAGGTGTAGGACTCCTTACTCTGCAGGAGTCCTTACTCTTCTGGATCCTCACTTCTCAATCTTAGATTGATAATGGTGAGAATGTTGGTAAGATTATCCAAACATGGGAATCCCAGACTCAACCTAAAAGGATCATACACAACTTAGAGAGCTCCTGTGTGTCCAGTATGGTGCCTTTGCTAAGGAGCAGAAATAACTAAGTATGGTGCCCAGGTTCATGGCCTGAATTAGAGTCTCCCATTTCCCAGGCTTATTTCTACAACATAGAAATCTCTAAGTGCTGAATTCTGTAAGAGCCAATGGTGTTGCCTCATCACAGGGTGGGAATAGGGAGAGATGACAGAGAGAAGCAAAAGAAGAAGAAAACAAAAGACTGGATATTGGAGCCAACCTCAAAGGATTGATGGTACTAAAGAGATCCATATTAGGGGCCATTTAAGGAAAGAAGACTCAGTTGTTCAGGACAAGCATGTAGATCCCTGGAAGATTATGTAAGGGTCTGAGGTACAACATGTCTACTATACCAGTCTACAGACAGACACCTAGAGGATATGCCTGCTTTTCTCTTTTCTGAAAAGGTAGAAGCAGAAGGGGAAATCCTTGAGTACTCACCTGAAAGAAAATATTTTAAGCTAGACAAAAATGGAACGAGTGTTTATTGGGAATTGGTATAGTTTTCCCTACCCAGGGTTTGGACCCGGAAAGAAGGTTGATCAGAAATATAACAAATTTTGGAGACTTTTACAAATTTTAGTAGAATCCAATAGAGGGCGCATGGAATCCCAATTCAATTAGAACTAACTATTCACGTGAAAATTTAGTATCACCAAATAGCTGGTAATAAGAAAAATGATGTCTTTTCTAATTTCCCAATATTGACATAATGCTAGTTATTTGGGGTTTAGTTCAATATACCATTCTCTCTGATTCCAGGGAAAACACTGAATTATGCCATGAGTGAAACTAGACTTTGGAGAGATTTACAGTGCATTCCAAGGCTTCAAGGGGGACCATCCCTATAAGTTGACAAGGATATGAGTAGAAGTAGTTAAAATCGATAGTGGTATATTGCAAGAAAAAAAATGAGACCTTTTCATTAATGCCATTTTGTACAGGATGTGACTCTTCTATTAGACATAAAACCAAACCACGTTAATAAAAAATTTAAAAGAAGTTTGATAGCATAGCAATAAAATAGTAGGACTATTTATCCTCCCTCCCACAGCACCAAGACAATTTTCAAAAAAAAAACCACGTTTGGAGTAAAGAAACAGCTTCTGTGTAAGTTATTTGATCAAAATTCCTCTTTTTCTGGTGTGTAATACCATACTCTTCCCAGTGTTCCTGGGTTGCCTTGCATCCCAACTAAACTATATCACTTTCAGCCAGAATAAAATACAGACTCCATAAATGAAGAAATGATTAAAGAAAACAGAGTTAACAAAAATCCTTTATCCCTCTCCTATAACAAATTATAAATCACATATAACTTATAAGTTATATGGAAAAGCATATTACATTTTTACTAATGTGACAAAATTGATTATAATGATTAATTTAAAAAATGGCAAGTCTGAAGAAAGTTTGCATTGGATTAGCCTCCTTCTTATTCACTTCTTCAGAATTAGAAGTGTGTTGGCAGGTTATGATTTTGAAATAAAGAAGAAATACAAGATCTCTCTCTCTCTCTCTCTCTCTTTGTCCTTCATTTGGTGAGCCTTATGAATAATTGCCCATAAAGAGTCACTGTACCCAAGTAATAGCCACATGTCCACTGTGTTTTTTGGATAAGAAAAATCTACAAGTACTTCGCTGAGTATGTTATAAATAATAAACTTAATTTTCTCAAGTTAAACTCTCCTTCTAGTCACCATTGAGCCTGTTGAAAGAACTGTGTATGTTCTTAGCCTCCACTTCATCTCTCATTAATAACTGAACTCACTTCAATTCGCTTCCGTGCCATTGTACCAAAGATGCTTTCATAAAAGTTACCTGTGAGCTTGCAATTCCCAAATCCACTGAACATGTTTCGAACCTTCTTTTATGGCATCTGTCCAGGATCTGTACAGATTCAGGATCTATAATGATTCTCATATGATTTTTCAGAAATATGAAGTGTTACAATTTTTGTTTCCAAACACACAAGATATACTAGCAAATATTAATACAAATTTTCTTCATGGAAACTCAGTTTTCAAGAACCCAGATCATCATACCACCTTATTATGCCACATTCCTTATGTTGCTCATCCAGGAATTACTGATAGGATTTAGAGAATGAGAAGTTCTCTTGTTTCCAATGGCTAAGAAAGACTCAGACCCAGATAAAACCTCACCAGTGTTATAAACTTTGGTAAATTACTTGTATCTATTAATCTATTTCTTCATTTTAAAAATGAGTATTAATAACAGTGATAGCTAAAATTTATTGGGAATTGTCTCTTTTTGGAAAAAAACGTGCTAGTCCTTTACTTGTATTCTGTCTTTTAATTCTCAGAAACATCTATAGATAATATGTCATTATCACCTCTGTTTCCTATACATGTAAAGTGAAGTTTAACAATCTTGAAGTGCTTGCTGTAGGTCACACAGCTAGTAAGTGGGACTAGAGAGATTCTAGCCCTTGTCTATTCACTATAAAACCTCCCATCTCAAGGCACTGTCATATACCTAGAAGGTAGTTGTTGCTCCTAAAATAATATCTGAAACAATGAAATTGTTGAATAGTATTGCAAAATGTAAATATTCCTTAATATATGCTTTATCTAAGCAGAGGCATCAGGAAAGATTTGTGCTAGCTAAGAATGAAAATTACCAATATATATATATATATACATATATATGTATTTCTATATTGCATATATGTGTGTGTGTGTGTGTGTGTGTATATATATATATATATATATATACAGTTTTTTGCTTGAAAAAAAGAGAGAGAGAAAGCATCTAGCACAAAGAGAATATGGGAATATTCACAAATGGATTAAAATGCACAGATAAAGAAACAAAAGTGAAATGAAAGGAAAATGGCATCCAGGAGGACAAGGAAACTCAAAGAATCTCCCAATGTGACTCAGTTTGAAATCGCTTCAAAAGTTTCAGTCAGCTTGAATACACAGGCCAGCTAAGGGTGAGCTGTTGCTCTGGAATAATTATTTCCACTCCTACTTCTCTGATGTATAAACCAAAATAGTGACAGGATGTCTCTGTCTTCATGAGATGAATGTCAGTATTTTTTAGCCTTCTTACATTTTTACAGAAGTTGTATTTTAAAAATAAGCCTATTTGTAGAACAAACACAAAAGAAATAAATTCCTTTACAGTAAAATTATTGTAGCATTAAATATGCATTCTGTTTGATTATAAAATACTTGCAGAAAAGCATAATAAAATTTTCCAGTTCACAGCATTTACTTTTCTTAAATCTTCCCACATAAGTTATATAGATTTTTCTTCAGAAAGCAGAAGACAAATAAAATAATTTACTATTTGATCCCATGAATAAGTGAAAGAATGTTGTCTTCTAGAACAGGCTAAATGAACTAAATACATTTGAGATTATGACAATGAATTAAGAACATGCTAAATGATGTTATTATTATATGAACTAAAAAGAATCAATTAAAAAACAGAATTGGCATGGTTTTTGCTGTATTTATTATCATCTAATTCTTGTGAAATAGTAGCCTTTGTTGAAAATCAATCTCAAAAGCTGATTTCCCTTGTTTCTTCCCAACTTTCTGAATTCTGGTTTTATGTCTTGAATCTTCTTTCCTGTCTTGTGTGCTCTCCATAGAATTTGGACACAGATCTTCCTAAGATGGATTCATTCATCAGGTTCTATCCTTTCCACTATTTAGAGAATTCTTGGGCTCTCCTTGCTCTGAAGCAAAAATGTAATTCATATTATCTCATGGTTTTACCTTTATACACAATAGTACAGAAATAAGGCAAAAATAAAGAAAACTCTAGGAAAGAGAAAAGTAAATTTAAAAGTTGAAATTGAATTGAAGCATTAAAAATCAAGTGTATCACAACTTAAATCAAGGAAACAAATTAGGGACATCTGGGTGGCTCAGTGGTTGAGACTCTGTCTTCGGCTCAGGGCGTGATCCTGGAGTCCTGGGATTGAGTCTCGCATTGGGCTCCCCACAGGGAGCCTGCTTCTCCCTCTACCTATGTCTCTGCCTCCCTCTCTGTGTTTCTTATGAATAAATAAATAAAATCTTAAAAAAAATATAACACAAATCAGAATATATGCAAGATTAGAAATAAGTATACATAACTAAATTCTCTGAAAATCATAAATTATGGAATAAGCAAAAAATCCTGAGGAAATGAGTAATTTTCTAGCTAAACATAAACCTTCAAAATTGATCCAAGAAAACTGAAGCCTTCAAAATTCTATAATGATGAAAAAAAGGAAAACAAATTCTCAAAAAACAATCAACAAAATTCACAAAACCCAAAAGGTTTTAAGGTATCTATTTCTTAAAAACTCAAGGAAAATATGATTTTCATGCTATAGAAGTTATTTAAAAGCATTAAAAAGATGGAAAGCTACCAAATTTATGTAATAAAACCAGCATAACATTAATAAATGTTCTTGATCAAGGAGTAGAATAAGGAAACTTGTAGACTGCCTGTTCGGCCCCATGGGAGGCAGCTACCATTGAGCGTCAGATATTAATTGGGGAAACATCTATGAAAGAGAAGAGGGAGCAGACAGGGCAACCCTTCGGACTAGGATGCCTGCATTATACATATAAAAGAAGACAGGGATCAGAGAAGGATTGAAGAGAAAGATTCTCAAGGTAGTGTAAGCCCAAGAAAGTTTTGTCCAGCTCAGTTGGCAGTTCCAACATGAAGAATGCCTATAAAAGACAATTGGGTTGATATGGCCAAGGCTTAGTAACTGTGGTATCCATGGTCATTGGCCGAGTTGCCTAAAAGAGAATATGGCTATGGTGTGAATGCTGCAGGGAGAAGCAAAGGTACTGCAGCTGAAGGCTGGTAGCTGACTATACTCCTTGCAGCATTTTCTCTTTCGATAGAGTATCTGCCATATGTAACATGTGCCATGAAACTAGCACATAGACCTACACTATGAATAGATATAAATGCCAAAATTCTAAATAAAACACCCGAAAAATTTAGCAGCGTTATAATAAAAGAATAGTATATTGTGGTTAAGTAGCATTTACATGTAACAGAATACAAGTGACCTCTAAAGAATATATATCTGTGGAGGGCCATGTGACTGGCCTTTGAGTAGCCAACCCTAAGAGTTATAGTGTCATGTACTATATAAATGATGATCTAACATACAGAAATTTAGTCCAAAGTTGCAAAAGCCAATATTTCAAATGACAGAATCTGATGTCATGTGAGCTGCTTCTACACAGCAATACTATATGGCACATTTCAATGTATCAGTAGGTTTTTTTTTTTAATTTTACTATATTTAATGATTTTCATCAGCAATATCAAGTGACCCAATATTCTGTGATGACACTAGATTTTACATCACCATCATCAAAGGCACTTAAAAATATTTGTTATCTGATTAGTTTGTAAAATGAGCATAGAACACATATCAAATAACTTAAAAATAAATATTTGAAAAAAAAAATATTTGAAATGGAAATTGGTCAATTTAGCCAAAAGTATCCTAAAATTCTCTTTAAATGGTAATCATGCAAGAGTAGCTAAGAAAGCACTAAAAGGCCTGTTATGCCTTGCCTTGACATAGCAGCTATTAAAATGCTACAAATTTTGAAAGATTATATTTTTCTAATATTGGTAATATCTTTTATATTATAAATATGAAATGCAAATCAGTCAGGATAATATAATTTACTTGTGTTTTGACTTTTTATTAAGTGTTTTTAAATTAGCAAACACGTGAATCTTATACAATTAATTATATTAATCTTACAAAATTAATTATATTCACATATATCAAAATTAAATTTTAGGAAAGATTTTAAAAAGTACAGAACAATGTTTAATATCAGTATAAGAACTATTTACTGAAAAAAATCTAAGGACTAAAAATTTTCACTTAAAAGTATACATTTTTATTACTTCAGAAAGTATCAAAATAAATTTTGAAGTCAAATAAACTTGGACAATACTAAGGAAAAATGGCAAAGAGGTGGTTAATAGTCATGCTGTATAGACTAACTCTTCTGAGTTAATAAAACTAAATAAACATGTCAACTGAAAATAGACAATGGATATTAATAGGCAAGACAGAAAAAGAAACTTAGCAACAAATATTTGAATACTATTAAAGGCAAATATTTTCTTTCTGAAGTTGTCAAAAGAATTTTTTAAAGTTTAATTCTTTATGTTTTTTAGGATGCAAAAAAGACAGGTGCTAGACACATTGATGTGCATATATGTTTTATAGCCTTTGTGGATTGTAATTTTGCAGTATATGTCCCGAGGGGTATATTTATACCCTTTTTTAGGGTGAGTTTTTTCTTAAATTTTTGAGAATATTTAGAGATACATTGAAAGGTCCATAAAATACATGAAATAATATTAATTACTATGCTGTTGTTTTAGACAGTCTTGCAATACCTTGAGCTCAGCAGTTGGAAATCAATTAAGTAATTTAAATTGTAAATATAATTGATTAATATGGAAACAAACTGTTATGAGAAGATACTTAATGAAGTAGGAAATTATTGCAACTTATGACTGACTAAAAACGTTATAAAATATTGTTACGGAAGAATTGTTCTGAGCACCCACTAAAGGCAAAAACATCAAATATAGAATTATTTGTAACATCCGTAAGAACAGAATTACACAAACACCACGGAAAACAATAGTCCAATACCAGGAATAATGGATATAGACCTCTGAAGAGTTTACCAACAGAAACTCCGGTAATGCCATAACACGAAAGGATTAATATTAATAACACTACGATCTTATCAATTTTCCATTATAAATCAGAAAAATTTTTGGTTGGTCCTCGCCTACCTTATGGAGAGAGAAGCTTTCAAAACGTTTAATGATCTGATTCACACACTAAAGCCCCGTGGCAGGAGAAAGCTAAGCTTGAGAAGCAAGAAACTAAAAGTAGTTTGAAAGTTGGGAATAATTCATGGAATATAATGTAGAGGTGATAATTCTGAGGAAGAGGGAATTGAAGACTAGGTCAGACTTAGTAATGAGAAGAGAATTCCTGATCCAAGCACATTAGGCATCTCTTCTACTTTTGCAGAAATCAGTGGGAATCCAGGTTCTGTTACTCAGAGGCTTGGTTTATGGCTCAGGAAAGACAAGCAGGGTGAAGAAAGGCAAAGGAAGGAGATGCGGGAAGGACATGTAGGGACGGATGAGGCAAGGTTCTTGTCAAGGAAGCAAGAGATAACACACAAAACAGGAATGGATTTTTTTTAAGTATGTTAATGTACTTAACACTGATCATCACGCATTTCCTGTTATCACATTGAAATTTCCATCACTTGTATGTTTTTCTCTAGTCTTTTCTTCCAAAAGTAAAATTTAGTGATGGAATACTTTTGATTCACCCGCCCAATAATCACCGCACCATTTCAACCGTATCAGGACAAATGTGGTTCTTTCACTCAAGCGATATAGAAAGGCAATGTATTCATTTTTTCTTATTTCTGTTTGCTTATTTGTCATCAGGAAATATAACTTTTCCCTGTTTTCCCTAATATTTCCCCATCTATAGAATTGTTTCGAATCCAAAATATTTGCTATCTTGTACCACAAGTTATTCTTTTTCTGTTTGTTGGTAAGCCTCTTTTAAGATCTTTAGTGGGATGTGAAATGTTAATAAACTGCATGGATAATGCACACAGAAAATACATTTTCAAATACTTATTTCTTATAAACTTTTGTTTTCATAAATATTTTTTCATAACACAGCCAACTTTTCCAAGAATAGAAAATCAAATTAGGAATTGTCCGATAATGTAAAAAAAAAAAAAAAAAAAAAAAAGGAATTGTCTGATAATGTTAAGAAAATACCGCATGTCCTATAAAAGAGACAATGACCAGACCCAGGAGTGGATTAACAGCCTGGGACCTCTTCATCCTTTTGGTGTAAAATTGATTCAAGGTTAACCCCAGGTGGGAGAGAAGGCTGAGAACCACCACTAAGCACTTCCTAGCAGGCAGAGTAGAAAGGACACAGACATTTACAAGTTTTTGTGTACGGCAACAGGCAGCCTAGGACAGGCTTGATGAGTCTTTAGGGAATTAGAGGGATGAAAAATGGTAAGTGTGATCTTCTTCTATGAGGGCTTTTGGTCTAAGGCTATATAGATGGTTCATGAATTTCCTATTTATTATAATCTCAGTTAATTGATAAAACTTATACTTTTATTAATCATCAAGACCTAAGCAGCAAAAAAGACTGAGTCATTTAGATCTTTAATCTAATAAGTGCCATGTTTCAATGAATGCTATTATATTTTTAAAGGAGCTCAATATTAGAAAGGATTATTCTGCTTATGAAGCATACACAATACATTACTATGAGATTTTTCCTTTCTCTCTTCTTTCTTTACCCTTCTTGTCATTCAACTCTCTTACTCTATCCTTACCCCCAAAGGACTTTGGTATCTATAATTTAGAATCCATTTGGATCTTTAAGTAATAACCATGAAACAATGTAAGAAATGAATTTGATAAGGAAAAAAATTCATTGACTTCCATTTGACAAAAAAATCAGAAAACCTATAAAATCTTATCAAAGGTTTGTAAATGCTTTTGTAAATGCTTTTTTTCTGGAATAAAACTGAACAGGATTTTCATCAATAAGGCTTTATATATTAAAATTATTTATAGTCATTATTACATCAAAATGGTAGTTGAATAAGCTATCCAGAACTGTGGTTCTTTACCTTTTCTGTAGCAACTATTAACATGTTATGTTCAAAAAATCAAGAAAAAGGACTGAATATATTTGTGCAAATATTGCTTAGAATAGAAACAACCCCAAATCTCCTCAAAATACAAAGAAATCCCACACACATCAACACATTAGGGAGAAAAAAAAATCCTTTTTTGGCTTTCCAAGTAATCAGTTTTATCTCCAGAAAATAGGTCCAATTTACTGAAAGCTATACACTGAATAGTAAATTGACTCTTTATAATATCATCTCTGCTGTTGCTACACTATGGGCCCCAATCAAGAATCATTGTCCAGCTGCTCCACGAAAACCTGCATAAAGATACACGAACCCTGAAAGTAATCTATTTCCCAGTTCTTTGTGGCCCTGGAAAGGCACAGAATTTATGGGGACTTGTTAGAGAAGCCAGGCTAATAAAAATAGAAAGATACCCTAGTGTTCTTGGCAGTGCATTGTGCTTATACATGTAAAAGTGTTTAAGGTTCTCTGTCCAAGATGATATTCTTGCCATCCAGTGAATGAAATTCTAGGAGAAGCTGGCCAATAACATTCGACAATGCATTCTGTTTATTGTGGCTAGTAACAATTAAGTCTGTCCAGTGAAAAATGACAGTTTATAACAAGTCTTATTTCCTTATTATGGTTTCCTTTTGCTCTAAAAATGCAATTGGCTATAGCAATGGCAGTCATAAAGTTTCTCATAAGAACAGAGTGATAAGTACAGCATAATAGGATTAATAGAACATTAGATATAAAAGCCTGCCTTTTTTATTTTTTAAACTTTTTGCAAAGCTCTTTTCTAAAACCAAATCTTCCATTAAATGTGAAAGAAAAACCTGGTTTATGAATTACTGAAGTAATTACTTATCATGACTGTTTTTGAAAACCTGAAGATTTTAAGTAATAAAAAAATCAAAAGTGTCTATGTCCTCAATAACTAAAATCTATTGGAAAAAATAAACATAAGTAATGGTGGACATAACTGTTATGATCCTTTCTACTCCTTATATCTGCCTGCATATTTAAAATAATGTATTTTTGTAAGATATAAATAGAAGGAGTACTAAAAGCAGTGAATGAGAAAAACCTCACTTTCTTGAAATGTAGTATAATCAGATTATACACAAATAGTTTTAACAAATCATCTTCTTTACATTTACCAATGTAGAATTAAAGGAGAAGAGAAAGATAATGCCCTTACTGGGCTCAAAAAATACGGCAGTAAAATCAAATTTCCAGAAGGTGTTTAAAACTCTACTGATGGCACAGCCTCAGACACAGATGACTATTAACAACGTACATCCTTAGTTGCACTAGCCACATTTCAAGTACAGTAGCCACATGTGGCCAATGGCTACGTTATTGGACAAAACAGTTTATAGAACTTTTCCATTAATATTGAAATTGCAATCGGACAGTATTGTCCTAAAGAGTACTCATTGGCGTTATCTAACTTTTTGTGTTCATGGAGTATTTTTTTTATAGCCAGTGGAAAGTACTGAAGCAATAAAAGGAGAGAAACAAAACAGAGTTGTATAAAATCTATTGTAATTATCTTGTCTTTGCAGGAATTAAGAAGATTACAGAAATATATAAAATTATATACATTCTCAGTAATTTTGCATGGTAGTTAATGGTCAAGCACTCTCTAGTCCTAATGCAATTTGGAACCTATCAATCACTAATTCTTTGTTGAATGCTATGATGCACCAGGCACTGTTCTAGATGCAGGGATACATGAATGCACTCAAGGATCTAGCATTCACAGTTTGCTTCATTACCTTTCTATAATTACCTAGCACCAGCCCTCAATTTAAATGTATATATTAAAAGTCCTACAACCCTTTCCAGGTATCATCTGTACTTTTAATAAAATTAGGTACGTACTATTAGTAAATGGAAATTTTAAATGGCATTTGGGTTTCCATTAAGATCTTTACTTTCAACATGCACCCCTAGCTTTATTTCATGTACCCTCAAAGTATATACTTCTGTTAATTTCTATCTGATTTCCCACATATGCAGGCTCTCTCAGAGGCAAGTGCTTTAACTAATTTACCAGATCTTAGATTTAACAATATTTTATGATAAATAATGAATGTAAATCTGATAAGTCAGGCAGAACTATAAAAAAGAAATAAAATAGCTCATAGCTGTCTTCAGTAACATTTTAAAAACTTCCAACTTGATCCAATTATCGTCTAAAACCCTCATCTCTTTTTTATGTTAATTAATAAACACACAACCCTGTTTTTAAAAAGACCTAATGCCAATTTCTCTCTAACTCTTTTCTCTCTAACCTTATTTTATCACTAGTTCCATTTCCTTGCCTTTACATTTATAACCCTATTCTTCACTGGAAAGGAATTTGAACAAGCAAACACATTTTAGCAGAAAAAAAAATCACCAAAAGCTGTTAGCCATAAATATTCTTATAGTGTCATAGTCCTATAACTCATATTGAAATCATAGAACTTGAATTACACGTGCAGTTGTGTAGTGGGCACAGTTCCTTTGCATGTGCACACATACACACACCCATGCACAAAGTTTAAATGTCTTTTAACTGTGGGCTAAAGTTACCATAAGTCTGGTTATTCAAAGTTAATAGCAAGATTCTATCTTTAGCCCATCCACTAACATATAACAGCAGAGTACGAAAACCACCCACCCACTGTGCAAAGACCAGAAGTATATGGAATTTATTGATGGGTTTTTTTACTACGAGTATGTTCAAATTGATTTCAAACATCGAGCAAATAGGGACTTAAATTTGAAACTGTTAAAACAAAATGTGGAAACTATAGACCTTCTTCTAGAATGTCACTAATTTTGAATGTGCATTTTTACTTTCAGGGTAGGATGATGAGGAAGAGTTCAAGAGAGTGTTAATGCCAGTGTCAGATGAAATCCAGGACACAAGCCAATATACTAGTTCTAACAAGATTTAGTGAATTTACATTTGTGTTGGACTCTACACCAAGCAGTGGGAAAGTGGAGCTAGAACACTCATCTTCACAGTCTAGCTGGTTTGAAAAAGACGCACAAAGGATTCGCAATAATGCAGTGTGAAAATTCCTACAGAAGAAAAATTCATGAAGCAAGTAGAGGTCCCAAAGAAGTAGTGATTAATTGAAAGATTTTTCATATGCATTTTGGACTAATAATTCCATTGATGTAAAATAATGCCTTGATGAACACAGTTGTAGACTATCTGTAATAGATACTGAAAACCTTTTGTCAATTCTCATAATCAACATGATATTTTACACCAAACTCTCTAAAATTCAGCCATGAGTAGAAGGGATTTTTTATTTTTTATTTTATTTATTTTTTAAAAGATACTTTTTAAAAGATTTTATTTATTTATTCATGAGCTACAAAGACAGAGAGAGAAAGAGAGAGGCAGAGACACAGGCAGAGGGAGAAGCAGGCCCCATGCAGGGAGCATCTACCTGCAAGACAACATGCTTCACAATGAATATTTTGAAATACATGGTAAAATATATCATTTGGTAAAAAATGAAGTCTGGAACCATCTTTTTCTCAGCATAATTTACTGATATGAAACTGAAAATAATGTTTAAATGGTACATATAAAAATAATGAATGAGCCAGGGGACAGGAACTTATAGAAGGTTCATCTTTTTATCTTTAATTCTAGCATATCACCAAATATACGATAATTTAAATTTATTTTTGAACATTTAAATAAAGGAATGGATACCTTTAAATATGTATGTGTTTATAGCATGGGGATAACCCTTTTCTTTCTGATCCTCTAGGAATGGACTCTAGCCAAAGACAGCCTTGCTATAACTTGTTTCATGTACAGTTACGCTCATTCAGTCTCGTGGGTACTCAGGAAATCTGCTGGATAATGGAGAGATCCCTATATCTTAGGTGTCTAGAAGAAAAAAGGAAGTATACTTTAGTTGGACATTGCTTTTGGATTCTTTGCAGTCCCCAAGGCCAAGAGAATGAAATTTTCTTGAAGGTAATCTCTTTCTAGTATCATGTAGCAGAAAATAAGTCAGACTCCAAGGGTGCAGCAAATACAGGGACTGGGTAATCTAACTCAAAACAATCCCCTATGAGAGAATAAGACACCATTTTTCCATCATGGAATCAGTGACCCCAAAAATGAAATAAAATCACCACACTCAAATAATGTCTCCTCTATGAAGCCTCTTTCTTGATTCCAGGACAAATTCAGTTCTTAACCTGTTGAGGCATTCGATGCTCCAAACATAGTTCAATTGGAGCACTCAGAGAATGAGTTACAAGCATAATTTCAAGACTGGCATAGTTTAGTTTGTGAATAAATCCTGTCCCATTTCCACCCAAAATTCCAATAATATTCTTGGCACAACATTGGTACTCCCCTAAAAAAGATAATAAGTTGATGATAGATAGGTAGATAGATAGATAGATGATAGATAGGTAGATTAGTTGAATGAATAATGGTCATGCAAAGTTATCTGAAGATTAATTGCTAGATGAGAAACTATTCCATCCATAAAACTGACTTGTTTATATAAATGATGAAGTATATAGTAATGTTACCTTTCTTGTAATTACTAGTTACTATAATATTTTGAAAATATGCTCAAATGCTACATGATAAGTTTCTCCCTTTAGAAACGTGTCTGACAGACCAAATGAAATAAATCAACAGCCTCAAGCTGGTCCAAGGGCCTAAATTCCTTACTTATTACTGGAGTTGGTGGTTTGTGGAATGGGGTATGTGTGTTTGTGAATGTACGTGTGTCTTGTTGAGACCCTAATTTCGAAACCACAAACTCACTCACCCATAATCAAAGAGTGATATTTCAAATACAGTAATTTATGTTACATAGTCCATTAATTACATTAGTTTTCTGCATATAGCCAGATGTGCACATAAACATTCACTGGAGAATAGGCAATGTTTCTGCTCTAAAATAGTTCACAGCACAGCAAATATAGGCATCCATTCTCCCTGGGGATAGGTGGTCTAACATCAATTTAAATAGATGTGGGCTGAAATTTTAGGTTTGGTTTAAAACTTGAGCTTTCACAATCTTACCCTTATATTGGGCCTTAGTTCACTGTTCCTGGGGAGTTTTTAATGGCATCCCAATCTCCTAAACAGTGCACAGTACGTTCTGTTTTTCACATTACCATTCCTAATGTGTCCTTGAAATACCTGGGGTGCTGGGGATTGTTTGACCACAATGCACAAGACTTGTATTATGTTGCTGGAAGAGCACTTAGAAGCACCGGTAATAAAAATGACAATATATAGTTATTAACAATTTATTTAATTAAAAAAATCTGAAATGCTCTGACAAGGGTACTCAAATGCCCAAGTAGAATTTGATTTCAAATATTTTAAGATTCTCCTTGCCTTATGGCTTCATCTTTATCTGAGAGACGTAGGAACCAATCTTGTGCAGGATAAGCAATTATGACTTTTAGAAGGTGTTATTCCTTGAGTCTTGGTTCGCTCTCCCTTTGTGTTAGACTCATTACTGGTGGCTGCCTTTCAGCCTAAAGAATGATAGCTGACAAAAGTTCTCATAAATCTAGCATCTGCTCTTTAATTTGTCTTCATAGAAATATAATATTTTCTCTGCGGAGATGTCACACTTGTTCTTTGGGAGAACTATTTATTAAATACAAAATGCTTTTAAAATATTCATGAGAACTGATTTTAAAACAACAAAATCTGTATAGCCTTACCGCTTGGTCCTTAGCTTAATGCTATTAGCTTCCCCATTACAACACACAAATAAAAAGGAGAGAAAAATTTGGCCAAGTATGAATTCATTTGAAATTGATAGATTTTAAGTTTCAAACTTTTGTGGTTCCCATTTGGCTACCTAATGCCAAAATGCAGCTCCTTAGAACGGGGAGAGAAGGGGACTTATTAAAAATAATCTCACAAACGTTCTTGGACACAAGATGACTTTCATGAACAACATTATGACAAGTTAAGTGCAAATGAATCAGAACATATGGATTAAATTTCCCTTGAAGTGTACATGGTTTTGTAAATTACGAGAAAAAAGGGAACGGGAAAATGCAGTTTTAACTTTGCCAAACCCAAGACATTTGAACAATTGTTCAAGAGAGCATGCCAAACCCATATTTTCCTCCTTTAAATCCACCTAATATAAGAAGAAACACTTTGAACTTATATAGCCAGTTCCTTCTCAGTAACTCAAAGTCCTTTTGGAATTTCCTCACGTCTTCCATATAGTAGCCTTGCAAACAAATTTTGGGTATATCACTGCAATTTTTACTTTCCATGTGTGATTCTAGGAAAAGTTGAAAAATTATATGCTTTGTAAATAAGGAAGAAGTAGGTGTTAAAACTTAAATTAATGGAAGCCAACAAACTCTTCTTTTTTTTACCAAACTCTGTTAAAAAAATCGTCTTCAGCAATGTCATAGATAAATGCTGTGGGTTACTATTACGAACTGATTGCAGAAGTTTCTAATTTTTCTGAAGGCAGGACCATTTCTATAAGCACAATACTACACTCACTATGTTAATGAAACTCTTAGGTCACCCGCATATTTATTTTTGTGATGAATTTATTGTATAATGAAGATGTGTTCATTTTTTAAAAAATGAAATTCCAGATAAGCCGTAAGGAAAACATCCGAAATAGCATCTACTGCAACATTTTGAAGTGTGATCTTCTACACTTTGTCCTAAATATAGTTACATATAAGTGTTTTTATAACACACATGCCATAATACACATTATTTATTCTAATTCATAGACATATATTGTGTATAGATAACATATACATATATTTTAAACATAGAATTTGTATTGTTATTAAAATTTGACCCTACTACATACCTTGCCTTCTGATGTGATGTTCCCCTTAAATTTATTGTAATTGTTCTCTTTTATTATATGTCAACACCATAATTTATATGGTATCATTACCAACCCATATCATGAGCTAGACACATTTATGTTTTCAATTTTGTTTATATTATTAAAAAATGGGTATAGGCAAATTCTGAAGTTCCTACTTATTGAGCTTGTAAACTTCTAAATGATCACTCTGCTTTCTGACACACACGTTTCATTTCAATATACCTGTAGACCTCACATATACCCTCACATAGGGTAGCAATCCTACCTCTTTGATTCACTGCTAGTTTCCCCAGGCTAACCATAATGTGAGAGAAAACAGAAACTCAATGCATGCATGCATGCATGAATGAATGAATCTTCCTGTCCTAAAATCCCTAAACACTTCACTCTCTGAATATAACTCTGGTCTTCTCAGTACTTTCTGGCCTCCATCAGCACAAGGCAAAACCCTACGCCTTCTTTCCTTATTTATTTCAATCTATGTATCTGTTCTACTGACAACGTCCTTGGTTTACTTTTGTGGTCAATTTATTTGATCTGGTTTTTGCAATGAGCAGGCATTTTTCATTACAGAACCCAATCTAAAAATGGAAACTTTATTTGTTTGAAGTACTAAGTAGGAGGATTTATATTAACTTGGAAACTGGAGACACAAATTGGCTGAAGCCAATAAGAGAGACAGAGAAGGAATATGTCCGTAGGATAAAAATATGGATTCCTATACATCTACCATAACCATAATCCTCCTGAGAGTCATTAATATATTACCTTCCGAGATCTCTCCCCAGCTATGCCATCTCAGGCATCATTTACACTGGGTGATTCTGAGACTTGAAATTTTGTACTCTGTCTTCTTCCATAACAGATGCAGCAACATTTCTTCTCATCCAAATCTCTTTCTTACTGCTCCAACTAACCCCCATAAAAAAACAAAAAACAAAAAACAAACAAACAAACAAAAAAACATTTTCCTTTTTTTCCTGCCAAGAGATTTTAAATAAGCACAATTTTAGCTTTATAATGCACCAAAATTATTACACATCATGAATTTTCTTAAACAGCATTTGTCAAAACATTCAGTCAATTTAATTACCATAAGCAATGCCATGTGCCCAGTACTGTGTGTTTTATTAATACATTCTACAAATGATTAAATAATTTCCTTGTACTAGGCACCATGCTGAATTTAGTCCCATATCAGATATGGCCAGTGGTGTCAAGTTCCTTGCATCTAGTAAAGGAGAAACAAAAAACACACCCAGAAAAACCAAGAGACTGTGATAGACAATATGACAAAGAAAGCCTAGGAATTTATGAGAACAAACAGGAAAACACAGGCTCTGTTTGCACAGAAGGGCAAGGAAAGCTTCATAGCTGAGCTAACAGAAATTATGATAGAAACAAAGGGACTGATTGTAAAAATACTTGGAATGCAGAATCAATAGGACCTAGGAAGCAATTTGATGTTGGTAGAGGTGGGAGAAAGATCCTTGCATCTCTTTGTGATTTCAGGTTTGGGTGAAAATGTGCATGTCAGAAAGACAAAGAGATATCCATGTTCTTTATGTGAGCAGAGAGATGGAGAATTAATTAGCTAGATTACAAATATATATATATATATATATATATAAATTTATGTATCCTAGTGATATATCTTAAATGTGCATTATATATATAAATTTATGTATTCCAGTTTATGTAACACATATTTGTGAATATGCATTTAAAAAATAGATTCGTGGGGGCACCTGAGTGGCTCAGTCGTTGAGTGTTCTACCTTTGGTTCAGGTCATGATCTCAGGGTCCTGGGATCGAGTCCTGTATCAGGCTTCCCATGGGAAGCTTGCTTCTCCCTCTGCCTATGTCTCTGCCTCTCTCTCTGTGTCTCTCTTGAATAAATAAAGAAAATCCTTAAGAAATAAAACTAAAGAATAAAAATAGATTTATGTTCTTATACTATTTTGTGTTCTCTCTTTGTTGTGGTTAGCATATCATAAACTTACTTTCACCTTAGTTCATATAGCTCTGTAACATTTTATCCAATACTGATACAGAGGCCCATTGTATGGGGAAAAATATTCATCAACACGACATGGGATGAATACGCTCTAGTGCACCCCTTGAAGACTCATAAACAGCAAATTATATGATCACAGTTTTGTACTGGAAAGATTTTTCTAGCAGATTATTTTGGAGTAGCCATACCTATGAGAAAGGAATGTATTCAGGAAGCTACTAAAATATTCTGTGTAAAAGATGAAGAAGGTCTGAACTGAAAACAGTATAATTGATAAAGGACAAATTACACCATAAAAGTCAATTTTGTGTAGGACTCATAAGTCTCAAATACATAAAAAAAGGAGATTATACTTTAAAAAATGTTTTAAAGATACTTAGTATGCATCAATGACATGGATTGCATAACTAATAACATATGAGAGGGAGGAGTATGAGGGAAAAAAGGCAATACAAAGGGAAGTGAAGATTTTGGCTGATTGCAAAGAAGAGAATTTATTCAGAGAACACCAGAAGAGGCCTACCTCTGGAAGATGAGAGTGAGGGGCTGAACCAGTTTTCAATTGTGGAGTATTATCAAGAATGTGCCTGTAGTTCAAAAGAAGGGATTAGGTTGGGACCATAGCCATAGTGTCTTCTGCAGAGAAGCCGTAATTGTAGTCTCTGGAACAAATAACATCAGTTAGGTATATAGTATGCAGACTGAGAAGGGTTGGGAGCACAGTGCTAAACAACTAGAAGGAGCACTCAGAAAGGGAGAGATAGGGGAGACAGGGCCCTAAAATTGTTGTCATGGCAGAAGGTAGAGTCAGATCTTGCTTTGAGACCAATGGAAACAAGAATCAAAATGTCTTCAACAGTTTCGACAAATAAGAAGATATCAAAAAACTTATAAAAAATCATTTCTAGTTGATATAAAGGGAAAGTATCAACTAAATCAGTGAACCTGAGGAAGTAGAGCCAGTGAAAGTAAAACTTTTTCATGGTGATTGGCTTAATAGGAAAAAGAACAATGGGGGGAGAGTACAGGAGTCTGTGTCTAGTGTGTTTTGTATAGGCGCACAGGCTGATGTGCATGCACAAGTGAGAAGATTGGAGAGATTTTTTTAAGGTTTTTTATTTATTTATTCATGAGAGACAGAGAGAGAGAGAAAGAGGCAGAGGGAGAAGCAGGCTCCATGCAGGGAGCCCGATGCGGTACTCCATCCCAGGTCTCCAGGATTAGGCCCTGGGCCCAAGGCAGCGCTAAACCATTGAGCCACCCGGGCTGCTCGATTGGAGAGATTTTAATGCCTGTGGACTGCCAGGAAAAAGTCATGTGAGATGGAAAGTATATAGAAAAGGAAAAATAGACAAGAAAAACAGGTATTGGCTTAAAACACTGGTGGAGAGACTATCCCTTGGAAGAATGCATTCTTCTGTTATGATGAGGTGAAAAACAGGAAGATGTTCATGGCTCTTGGTTTCTAGAACAATATGCAAACAAATGTAATGGGATAGAGTGCTGAGAGAGGGATATTATCAAATGCAGTAGAGTTAGTTAGGAAGGGTCTTGATAGTTTTTGAACCTTGGTTAATTCTGTTCCACATTCATGAAGATTTTGGAAATGGTTAGCAAATGGAGACTGAAAAGACTTCAGAAGGATAATAAAACCATGCTGGGTTACTTGTAAAGGAGAAGGCAGTTAAGTATCATGGAGTTCTTCCTTCACCTCAGCAAATAAATATTTTCACATTTGCCAGTTTATCTTTCTCCTAAGTCTTGAGAACTAAACCTTCCATTGTACTCAGACCTCATGTCTCACCCTTGTTAAGAGCCTCACACTGACAATTATGTTCCTTTCCTTTTAAAGTTTTTTTTTTATTTTAGTTCCATTTCAAATAAAACTACTTGACTCTAATTCTTCAAATCCTCAACTTGCTCTTACTTCCCAAACTCTTAAACCTTGAAATTTATACTTAGAGACTGAAATTTCTCAATAACCATCTCTCTTAATACCAGCTATCTGGCTTCTACCCCTGTATCTACATGAGAACGGCTCTTTGAAAGGTTACCTGCAACTTGTTGATAAGCACAGTGGCCTTTTCTCAGTTTTACTCTCCATCACTTCCTTGATACATTTAAACTTGTGGATATCCTATAATACCCATATGCAAGGATTGCTTTTAACTTCTCTTCTGCAGAAAAATTTAAAACTTGCAATGTTTCCTGGGTTCCCCAATAAACATATTTTCTGAACCAAAAGGAGGACTTACAAACTTACTGGTGGAATTTTGAAAATTATAGTGTTTTATATATACAAAATCTTTAATGGCATAACATTAAATAATATTTATATATATAGTTAAATTATACATTAAACTATGAAGTCTTTTTTGAAAAAAAATATGTATCAACAACTTGGTACTGTCCTGGAATATTCTAGAAGTGTTCACCTACAAAGTGGCAAAGGCAATTATGATATTATCTTTTATACTGAAATAGGATAAATTCTATTAGAGGATAATGACCTTAATTCACAATATTAATAAGAAATTCAAGAAAGTAATTTAGGATAGATATGTCTCTGATTTCTTAATAAAATTTTGTTAAGATACAAAAAAATAATCCTAAAAATATCCTAGTCAAAAGTGGTCTTCATAATAAACCTTACCAAGGTAAAACTTTAAGAGTAACTTTTTAAAGTCTCATAAATATTCATTTTTGGTTTTGGAAGTGTTCCATTATTCTGTTTTAACCATCAACTCTTTTGACTCTAAGCATGTATTATTTGCAGCTTTGATTCATTACAGGCACAGTGGTAAGTGCTGGGAACATGAAGGTGAACAAAAAAGACACAATCCCTGCCATTGAGGGGCTAACTGTCTTGGTAAGGGACATAGTTGTTAATCAAATCATTACGCAAATAAGGATAAATTTACCACTGAAATAAGTTTCCAAAAAAAAAAAAAAGAAGAGCATAAATCTGGAAGATTGGAATATGAGAAAAGATTTCCCTGAGGAAGCGATGTTTGAGCTGAGATCTAAAAGAAGCCCAGGACAGAAGATAAGTATGGGGAGTAGGTTGGAAAGTCAGGACAAGACCAGGAGGAAAAAAAAAAAAAAAGACCAGGGAAGTGAGACCTGCTTGCAAAAGCAATAGGATAGGGGACAATAAATATGTGTAAGGAAATGAGTCTGTTCAGAATGGAGCTAGAAGGGATGACAGAGGGAGGTGAAAGTGCTAGAGTGGGTGCAAGAGTCTCTTGTTCACCAGTTCATTCTAAATCATTAGAGCTATGCCTAACACAGAGAAGATGCTTGATAAATATTTGAAGAGTGAATAAATAGGTAATTCTTTTAAAATGTTGAAAAGATACCACTTTGGGGACCAAACAGGAGAAGAGACAGCTCCCCATGATTTCTAACAAGATTGGCATTTGAGAGATATTCAAGCCTGCAGTGAAAACAGAAAGAGAACAGCTACACATTTAAATTAAGGCATGCCAACAACAAAGGGGATTTACCACTGTGCAGAATCAAAGGACTAAGAAACAAAGACAAAATTTACTCCTTTTAAGTTCACACACAAACTGGGGGAATATGCATGATAGACATGTAGCCAGAGTCTAGGATCTGGTATTATTGATTTAATCCTACATTGCTTATTCATTGGCCAATAATGCAGGCAAAACTCTATTCCTAATTTAATAACTTAAAGTCAATATTCATAAAGTCTTTACTCTTAACTTTACTTCACAAATTACTCTTTTATTCAGATGCCTTCTTCATTACCACATGGTAGAAGTTTCTATAATATAACCAGACATTTATTTTTCAAAACCAATACTTCTTTTATCTCAAAATCAAAGTTTAGAACTGTATAACATTGTCCTACTTACAAGGGTGCCTTATGAAACTTTTTTGTTAGTCTAGGGCAAGACCTGTAACATCAACAGTCATTGAGTGAAGTACAGCACAGAGGATTTTTAGGGCAGTGAAACTCTTTGTGTGATATTATAATTCTGCATTCGTCCAAATATAAAAAATGTATAAAACCAAGAGTAAACCTTAAGGTAAACAATGGATGTGGGGTGATTGATATGTGTCAGCATCATTTCATCCATTGTAGCAAATATTCCACTGGAGGTGAGTGTTGCTAATAAGAGAAGCTGTGCATATGTAGAGGCAGGGAGTCTATAAGAAATCTCAGTACTTTCTGCTCAATCTTGCTGTGAACCTAAAAGCACTCTAAATTAAATTGTCTTTAAAAACAAAACAAAGTAATTACAATAGCCATGTTAATATTTGACAGAATGTAGCTAAGACAAAAGGAATAATAAGAGTAAAGACACCAAAAGCAAAGAAAGAAAGAAAGAAAGAAAGAAAGAAAGAAAGAAAGAAAAAAAGAAAGAAAGAAAGAAAGAAAGAAAGAAAAAAGAAAGAGCAAGCGAACTATTGACCATCATCTACACCCATTCATTTAGTTTAATAATCAGTGGCATTTTCTGTACTTCTTTTTCTTAAATTGAAAAATGAAAAATAACCCTGCCGTACCCAATTTACAGGCAATATTCCAAGTTAAGAGCTGTGGAATAGTAACATGAAAACTAGTACATGTCTTTGAAGTGCCAAATGCTATTTTTATTTCTAAATAACTTAATTCTCAATAGAATAACAAAAATCTTCCTGAATTGTCTTCATAATTTTCTGTTCCAAATGAATCGCTGCTCTTTGTTTCTTTTCTAAATCAAATTCTATTATTGCCTATTAAGTTGTGTTTCATGTCCATGGTGAGAACACCATATAGAAAACTATTTGGTATTTTATTAAAGATTCATTTACTTTCTATCCAATTTATGAATTGGAGCAGTGCTCAAGCTAGTGATTTTCAATATTTAGGGAGCTTTGACACCTCTTTATCTTCATGTGTTTAATTTTTAACATACCATCTCTACATGATACTTACTAGAACATAAATATTTTTCTATCTGAAATACATTTAAAAAAATATTTTTGGAGATTTTACACATTTTGAGATATTGGATAGTCAAAAGCTGTGTTAAAGTCAGAGTTAAAAAATAATGATCTATGTTATATCTCTATACATTTACACAATGAAAGAGCATACCATTGACAATTTTATCTTAATTTATATGGTAAATATGTGTCCTTTTACATATTAGAAATGTTCCTGGAAATTGATGTGTATTAATTCTTTCATATGATATATGCATACATAATATATGTGTGTATAAACTTTTAAAATGGTAGTTGTTATGTGTCATGAAGTCCAAAGCCTTATTATTCATGTGTATAGTTTGAGCACTGAATAAAGGATATATGACTGAGGAATTTAGGTAGACAAAACCATTTTAGATGTACAGGGTAGGAATGACTAGCAAAATTTTTACATTTTTAGCTAAACATCAGAAAGCACTCATATCCTTAAAATTTCTCATTAAAAGAAATGAGATATTTTATTTCATAATAAAATATCTGTAAACTAATTTCTGTAAACTACAGAAATTATTAAATTTATCACTTTATTCACCTGCATCTTTTTTATACTGTTAGGTAAGAATACATACAGACACATGTGTATATTAAATTCAAATTTTAAAAAGTAGAAAATTTGTTTATAGTAACTATTTCCCAAAAGCATATAAGACATATCAAAGCAGAATTAAATGATCTACTGCAGGTAAAAAATTGAATAAAAAAGAATATAAAACTCCAATTTTTAAAGTCGTTTTGATCTATAATTTCCTTTCTATGATTCCACTATTATTAGGACTCTGAATAATATAATTGCCACCTCCAAATGTCACTTCTTAATTTAGGATAGCTAGATCTCTAGTTTTATGCTGCTTAGGAATTTTTCTTCCTGAAAAGATTAAGGTTAGATAGAAACAGAATAGAAATCTATAAAGTTCTCAAAGATGGAAACAATGTATGATTCCACTTATTGGATCCCAGAAAATGAGAAGGGAAATAATTCATGATAAAAAAAATTAAAAGGAATAAAAAGAAATTCTCAGCAAACATAGTAACTTTTAAAGGTTGACATGAAGAAAGTGTACACATGAAAATCATAAAAGTTGATTGATTCGTGAGTGATAGAATTAAAGTAGGCTATCAAAGGAAAACCTTATACAAGACTGATTAAAAAATATAGCAAGATTTGAAAACCTAAAAAGTTTTAATAAATTAGGAGACAACTCATTTAGGAGCAAAAACTTGACTTTTCCTCACTTATCTTTGCCTCATTTGCTGTAAATATTTACTTACTGTAGAAATAAATATTGATGCATTTAATCAGAGGATGCTGTCCAGAGTCTGCTCTAGTGCTCTGTGCCCTGGTGTATAATTTCATTCTAAAATCTAAGAACTCTAAATTCCAAAATCACTCGTTCTCAAGTATTTATTGCAGATAAGACATTGGGAGCTTTCATAACAGGGGATTTGGTTCTCTGTTCCCTGATTTCCATTAACTTCCACTAATCTTTAGCCATAAGACTTCTCTCCAGGTTTCTCGCCTTCCACCAAATCTATCCCTCTTTTAACTTAAAGTCTGTTGCACAATCTGGTGTGGTGAGTGTATGTTTTTTGGTGGGCGGTATGTACGGATAAGAGTTTGGGGACATACTTTATATAAACATGTCCAATTATTATTATTTTCCTTGAATGTGTTTTAGATTTCACAGTAGACAATGCAGTAGAGAAATGTGGTGTTATTTGAGAAATGAGTTTTTCCCCTCGAGTAGCACTGTGTATATATGGAATTATCTGATGTAAGTGCTTGTATCATATTTACATCATCAAGATGTTATGTAAAAACCACTATTTTACAGATTCATCCCACTAAATCTATGAGACATCTGGGAAAACATCACAAGGATAACAGGAAAACTTGATTGAGATAACCTTCCAGTGTAATGGCTGCTCTGGTTATCTAATGGATTCTAAGTTTTGAGGTCTGCCATGGGATTTCTTAAGTATGCAACATCTTAAAATGCCAGATATATTAGCAACTAGAAAGCTATTTCGTAACCTTTATGATGTGCATGCTCTACAGTTTCTTAGAAACAATATGGAAGGGGTCCGAAGGATGATATGGTCTGACATCCATATGCTTTCATTTGTTTAGAAAACTAAGATGCAAAGAGTTGAATTTCAACTTTCTTTCCCACTTTATCCCTTCAAAATATACTATTGAATCTTTGCTCTTCTTTCTAGCTGTGTGTTCTGGGATACATTTCTTAGTTTCTGTGTCTCAGTTTCCTAACTTTTAACACAAACACAATAATAGTATCTACTGATAGGGTTGTTAAGGAAGGTTAGAATTCTTGGAAGAGAGCCAGGCATGTCATAAGCTCTCAATAAATGTTAGCATTTACTATGGTGTGGTTTTGCCCTTGTTGCTTCATTGCCTAGGACAAAAGATGGTCTGCCTAGGACAAAAGATGTACATGAATGCATCCAATGGGAGGAGCAGAGGAAGGTAAAATTGATAGTTTGACAATCTTTGATTTATTCTCTTGTGTTTCAGACAGTGCGTTGAATGGCCAGAGTCCTTGCCTCTTATGAGACAGATAAGATAGATACAATGTAATAATTATGATGTAGGACAAATGTTCTGATGATAAAAAACATACCTGAGAAATACATACTGATTTTAATTTGATTTTAGGTAAAGTTAACTAGGAAAGCAAAAATAGATGATGATGATGATGATGATATATGATGATGATAGATAGATGATAGATAGATGATAGATGATAGATAGATGATAGATAGATGATAGATAGATAGATAGATAGATAGATAGATAGATAGATAGATGATAGATAGATGATAGCTAGCTAGATGATATATAGATGGATAGGAAATTATATTTTAGCTATACTGAGTATGGTTTTTGAGATATGAATTAAAGAGTATTTGATAAATTAATAAAGACATATGTGTGCATGTTAATATTGGCCAGCATGAATACAATAAATTCCATTTGCTATAATTACAGTTTTATTGTCAGTACGCAGAGATTCCAACAACCTTATGTTGTACAGACTACAAGATCTCAATATTAGACAAAATAAACAGAAGCTAATACATTCCTCTAAAAAAGTTAACTGCATCTAACCTTGCCAAACACTGCAGAGCACCACCTTACAGGGGTAACATTCAAGTTGATTAATATAATATTTTCTCTCACAAGAGGAATCATGTCACTATAATTCAAGGATACTGATGAAGAAGTAATGGCTAAAGTGAATTTTTTGACAACTGGCAATATAGCTATATCATATAGATCATTTCTGTTATGATTTGTCAAAGAATCTTAAATTTTTTCCTATCTAAACTTTCACAAACACAAATAATAGATCTCTTTCCATATTCTCTGCAATAACATTTGCAGTAAATTTAATTTATAATACTGTACCAAGTATCCAGTGCTATACTGTCATTGAGATTATTGAAATGATAGTTCTGCTAGATAATCTATCAATCCAAATGGCAGAACTTGGACCAATCTCGTCTATATTAAAATTACCTTCCCTGTAAGAAACCTATAATTCTTTTCTTTTCTTTCACAACTTTGCCTCTATTTTGAGTTTTATGAATAATTGCTTTTCTTCTGATCAAGAACAAATTCTGGTATGCTAGATACACAATCATTGATCACTATAAGGACTAATGTATGAATAAAAATATATGTTTATGTTTCAAACTAAAACTGACATCTTTGTAATAAGACCTCATATACAATCTACCACAATACTATCTTTCTACCTAAGGAGGGAGACAGCTTGGGTTTTAAAAGAGTCAGGATTTGGTGTGACAAAATACTGATGAGTTTCTTGCCTATCATTCTTCAGTGTCTTCCTTGCCTTCTCTGATTTGTTAATATAACACATCTAAGATATTGTTATTAATTAGTACAGTGCACAGAGTGCAAAATCATGACAAAAATTGTTCTGTTCCCTGTTCCCACTCATGAAGAATATTGTGGGAGCAGTCTAAGATGGTTAATGATAAATCAATATAGCATACTTTAAAATCATTCTATATTATGTTTTTAAATGATAGCTTATTTGGACTCTGGAAACTGTATTCACACCATTGTGTTGTGTTTTGTTTTTGTTTATTTTCTCCACAGGAACATGAGTTGTATTGATTTTTGTAAATCTTTACAAAGCAAGAGAAAAGCCACGCACAGAAATCCCCAAACTGAATTTTTTTCCAGAAGATTTTGGAAGACCAAAACCTAAATAATAATACAGCTGCAGCAAACAAGCCATTGGTTTTGTGGACTAAATTTACTGATTTTCTTGATTAAATTCTTTCTTTATGTGGCGTATCATAGTCCTTGAAATTGGAAATTCTTTTTTTTCTAAGATTTTGAAATTGGAAATTCTAATTCAAGTCTTTGATGCTCTTTGTTCCTTTGCTGATATTTGGAAGAATAGGGAGTCTATCTTCAGAATGGTAAAGAAAGTTGTTCCTCCTCCAGAAGGAGTTGGAACAACAACAACAAAAATATATGATTGACAATGGATTTCAACAGCTTCCTCCAAACAATACCTTGGCTAAAAAAATCAATCGATTGAAAGTTATGTGTTTTAAAAATTGAAGGAGCAAATTATAAACGTATTATACATATTATACATATTATAAACCTATATGGGGAAACTTAAGTGATCTGGGTTCTGAGATTAGCTTATCTAATTTTCAGAGAAGACACCAAAAGATGACTATCCATAGATATTAATAAATTCTCTTAGATAAGGTCCACATTTGGACAGTTTAGGCAAAAGGCTAAAACAACTAACGAGGTCAAGTGAGTAGAAAAATAATCTATCTCCCATTGTCCAGATAAAGCAGCTTAACTGCTATTATTTCATTCTGTAACCTGTTAGCATTAGATACTACAAAACACAGAGGATTTTACAAAACAGTAAATAGAAGCTTGCCTAGAAAGTAAGCCAAAACATATGATTGTGGGTGGTAGTGTTTTAACAAATAAACATATTCCCTTCTTGTTTTTTCCAATTTTATTTCAAAGCAGCTACTTCAGTCATAAGAGGAATTGTTTCTAGAAGAGTGATCCATGAATGCCTACTGAGCATGGGGCTGTACCTGCTGCTGTACATAGGGTAAAAAGAAAATCATTGTTCAAGAAATGAAACCCAGTGTGTGTACCCAAAGATAACAAAAACATTAATTTGAAAAGATATACACACCCTTATGTGTATTCAGCATTTTTTACAATAGCCAAGTTACGGAAGTAATCTAAACATCCGTTGGTAGATGAATAGATAAAGCAGTCGTCGTATATACCATGGAATATTTTTCTGCAGTAAAAAGAAAGTATGATCTTGCCATTTGCAACAGCATAGATGGACCTATAGAGTATGATGCCAAGTAAAACAAGTCAAACAGAAAAATTAATATTACATGATTCCACTTATATGTGGAATGTAAAAAGAAAAAGAACAAACAACAAAAAAAGAGAAACAGACCTGTAAATATGAGAACAAATGGATGGTTGCCAGAGGGGAGGGGAATCAGAAAAATAAAATAAGTGAAGGTGAGTGGGAGATACAGGCTACCAGTAAGGGAAAAATAAGTTGTGAGAGTAAAATGTACACATAGGGAATATACTCAGTGGTATTACAATAGTGCTGTATGGTGACAGATGGGAGCTACACTCCTGGTGAACAGAGCATAACATAATAACATAAAAGGATGTTGAACATGTAACATATGTATCAGCTATACTTAAATTTAAAAAAATGAATCCAATGGAATTTGTGCGCACTTACCTTTTATTGCACCTACCTAATTAAAAAGTATTAAGGAAATAATTTGACTAAATGCAATATACATATAAATAATATTATTTTTATAATAATAATAATAAAATAAAATATATATTAAATTTATTAGCTGTAAAGTTCTATCAGTTTTAACAAAAGCATAAATTTGGGGACACATCTCCAAATTCAGAATCAGATGAGTTATGGTACCCCCATAAGGGCTCCATGCTATCTCCTTTAATCCTTGACAATTATGGCTCTGTACTCCCTCACTGTAATGTTAGCTTTTTAAGAATGTCATAAAAATGGGATTATATAATATGTAGCCTTTTGAGGTTGGCTTCTTTCACTTAACTTACTATCTTTGAGACCTACCGAAATTGCTGTATCTCATCAGCAATCTCTCCTACTACCTGTTTCTCTGAAGCCTCGGATTATGTCAGATTTGACTGGGGTTTTTTTCCTACTTGTTTGGAGATAACCGTAAGACATTAGGTAAACAAATATTCTGGGTAAACACAATGCCTCACTTTTCATTAAAATTTATAAAAATACATGCATATACATTCATACATGGCTTTTATAGAGAAAGTATTAGGGAGGTTGGCAGGATAGGCCAAGGCAATAGCTCTGGTGTTTAATTACTCAACTTGGACCACTGGGTCTGGAAAATTACTTTTAAAATACTAAAGTACATTCTAAAACAGTAATTCAAATAAGGTTCATAAAGTGAATCTGAGTCTCTTTTTTATGAGTTTAGTCTCTTCACTTGTTTCATGCATCCGCTTGTTTCCGGATGGTTTTTCTTATTTTATTAAATGCAAACATGCTCCTTTTAAACGGAAGACAAAAACCTTTCTTCCTAAATTTTGTGAATATTTCAACATGGCTATGGGTATCAGTTCATGTGCTTGCTTTTTAGAATTATTTTGCTAATTGTTTCATTTCTCATTTTAACTTTGTCTAAACACGGCTAAGTTCCAGGTAGGAAAATTTAAATCCAGGCTATTTTTCCTAGCACAGGGACCCATAATTTTGGGCCTTGATTTCAGTACTGGGACTCATGGTTGTTGCAACAGAGACATCCAATATTTAAGGTTTAGTTTTTCTTATTAACCTTGAAACTTACTATTCACTCTTCAATTTCACCCTTTAATGATCTTAAACATAGGAATTTTTATTGTTGTTGCTATGAAATTTTAATTCATTATTTATGAAAAGAGTAATTTCAATTTGTCTTTAAGCACTAATTCTCAATTTATTCAGGATGTCCTGTTTAAATATTGCTTCTATAGTTAAAATGACTCCTAAAGGGCCACTATTCTATTTTATGAATATATATTTTTAAGCTTTTAAATACAAATTATGTAAAAATACATTTGTGGGCCTTATATGAGACTTAGAATTATTTGTTTTTGACAGAGGCCACTGAGTAGGAAATACACTTTGAAAATGAAATGTGAAGAATGTATCCAATATTAGAAAAATATTTAATTAAGCAGGTTAATTCTAAGTAAAATATTAAAATATGATCACTATAATAATTCTACATACAAGAAATTAGAAGAAAGTAGGTATAAATAGGTTGAATTTTCATGTGAGATTTGAATAGTTTTATTACTTTGAAGTTAAACCTCTTGGATCATGTAAGTTATTAAATAGTAGAATAAAATTATTTTTACTTGGCTACAATTACTGATTTTAAATTTTAGGAAAATTTAAATATATACACTAAAAAGTCTCTGAATTACTTTATTTTTAATTGTCTAGTGTCTTTGTTTCCTAGTGGTTTTAATTTATTTCAAATTTGTTTTATGATACTCTAATACAGACTCATCTTGGATTTATGTAGATAATTCATAATTACAAATTCTTTCTGATTTTAGATTTTTTGAGTCACAGAACATGTACCAGTTAAAATCACCTCTTTTAGTGATTCTTAGAGAAGTTCTACTATACATAGTACTTCATATGTTTAGTGTCAAATGGCTCATTTTCAGTGGGTCTTTGATAAGCTTGAATGTCTTCTAGGAGAGATCTATATAAAATAAATAGTCTGAAACCAGTTTTATTAGTGATGGTCAATTTATTCCTCACCTTTATACAGTATCTGTATACAGTCACACACCATCTATGTGCAGATACTCTTCCAGGTGTTGACAGTACATCTGTGGACAAGACTATTTTAATCCATGCTGAAATGGCTGGAGAAGTTTTACCTGCAAGCAGAGATAACACTTGCACAAACTTATAACAGTTTTGGACAGGATCGTTTGCAAAAATCTGAAGCAATATATTCAACAAATATTTACTGAGCATCTACTGTGTTGCAGTTACTTTGTTATTGCTGAAAGTACAAAGACATAAAGGAGATCTCTGCTTTGAGAAGATCCAATATTAGAAAAATATTTAATTAAGCAGGCTAATTCTAAGTAAAATATTAAAATATGATCATATGACATAGAGCCATACTTGGCTTGACAAAGAGCCATACTTGGATCAATATGAAATAACTGTTACCTATTACATCACTTTATTATAAGGCAGCCCCAAAAAGAAATAGGCTGAGTTGTTCTGCAATGAGCTCCTTGTCACGCAAAAGCTGAATTATGATTTATCAAGGGTATTTAAGTAATCCTATAGCAGACAACACAGTGCAAAGAATATTACATTTAAAATAGACCTAGTTCCTATTTCTCACTTGGCCACTTCCTGGAGATATTAGAGAGAAGTTTGATTCACTGAGTCTAAGATTTGTCATTATCTTATAAAAGGATATTGGAACTTGCTTTGGGGGACTCTTATATGAATGAGCTGAGATAAAACATATTGAAAAATTTTGTGATCTACAAATATATAAACAATTTTAATATTTTGGTAGGAGGACTCATGCACTGTTTATGATGTTAAAAATTAGTGAAACTTAGGTTTCCTTCTCCATCAAAAGCCCCCCCCCAATTCTAAAGTTGCATTAGGTGTCACAAATATTTCATAAATTCTAATTTTGCAAATGTTGAATCTAAGGGTATATAAAATTGCAGAAACTATAGACATCAGATTGTACACATCCTAGCTTATGGCAAAGATCATAGAAGAAAATTATTTTGTCTTTCTCATCTCTTCCCTTAAAAATAGTTTAATGTCTAAACATTTGTTCACTAAAAGTATTTTAACAATTTTTCTGCCATGTTCTGGATTCCTTGTAAACAGATACGTATACTGTGATAAAAATATTTACTCTGAAAATTTCCACCTATAGTGTTTCATAATTATTATGTTGAACTTTATTCATTTAAATGGGATTATTTTTAACTTTACTCATTTTAATGAGATTCTGAAAGATGACCAGTAGAAAGATATTATCCAGTACTAAAGTATTTGTCAGGTATAAGAAGATATTTTTATGATTGTTCAATGCAATTAACTATATATGGCTTTAATATTTTACAGTTTTCAAAGTATCATTAGGTGCACAATGAATAATGACATATTACCTATATGTTCAAAATAAAACGTTGTTATAAATATTAACTATAAAATAGATTAAATCTCTGAAGTCAGGGCACATAAGCTGATAATCTTGTAAAATCGGGAACCAATGTGCATTTCATGTCTCTGAAAAGCCAAAGGAATAAGTCTCTTATAAAAATACATTTTTCCTGCTACCTTTTTTATGACCTTTTATTGGTTTCAGGTGCAGTGGGGAAAGTTTAAAATTATACATTCTGACAAATTACAATAAATTTTCATAAATAATTAAGTTCAAGGAAACTAACTTTGTATAAGACCATTAATATGCCAACAAACATTACAACCAATTCAAATATAACTATGTATTTAACTGAGCTAAGAATGAATAGAATTACAATTTTAATGTACTAAAAATCATTCTTAAAGGTTAGGAAGGTAATATGATAATGACCTTTTAGCTAAAAATAGATTGCAGAGCACATTTACTAGCAATTAAATGTGCATATATTTTAGAAAAATGATATTCTTTGAGCAGTTTTGCCAATAAGCCTGGTTAACTGAGTTCATAATCTCTTGGCTGGCTCTGTGTTGTTTTGAGGACAGGTTTAACAGCAATTTAACACGAGACATAGAATTCTTCAGTACCCAAGAATTATCACTAAATGAAAATCTCAATGAAAGCACCACCATGTAGGCAAAGGTATTTTTTTGCAAGTTTAAGTCTGTCACTACAACAAAATTGCTAATTCATGAAACTGATATATCCTACTCTCATTAATGGAGGCCACTAACCAATAATTATAACCAGGTTTTGATCATGTATTTATTTAAAAAAATATATGTAGCCCTGGAAAAATATTCATTATGAATATCTAGTAGAGTTGAATGTAATTAAAACATCTCTCTCTCTCTCTCTCTCTCTTTTGGTCTTTTGTTATGTGTAGAGAAAAATTCTAAACAAAGGAGAGAATTGAATTATCTAGATAAGACTGAGTAACAAGACATTTCATCAAAACCTTTCAAGCTATTTAGGAAAATAACATTTTTGGAAATCATCCAGATATTATAAGATTGGTGGCTGTGTGCTAAAATTAACTTGGGTGATAGCCACAAATTTCCAATTTATTTTCAATTTGTATAGAAAATCTAAATAGTCATTTGATAATAAATAATAGCTACAACGCAAAATTTTCTATGGAAGAACAAAAAGTAGGTTGAAGCTATTTTATTAATATGTTTTAATGGGAAACAAATGGAAATGGTTTTGTTAATTTCTGAATTGAGTTTTCTTTTCTAAACTACATTATATTAGAAAAGTAGTAAAAACAAGCAGAACTATATGTTAAACATAGACTTTTAAAAATACACAATCCCATGTTTATTTTTAGTCACTTTTCATTTCACAACCAAATGAAACATGCACATAACTTTAGAAATCATTTAACTGAAAGAGAAATCAAAATCATGCTCAGATATATCCAAGATAATGATCACTCTGGAAAGCATGCTCAACTTATTTTAAAGGTGCATTATTGCCTGATTTAAAGGCAGACAGGGGCTGTGGGGCCACATTCCATGACAGAGAGCCTCTAGAGACATCTTTGATCATTCTTTGTGATGCATAAAATATGTCACAGTTGTACTATAAAAGATATCAGCCATCAGGTAAGGCTGTCATTTGCCCTTGTAGTATTATATTGGAAAAATATGGCTTTTCTCTCTTGTATTTGTATGGGATTACCGCTCATGAAAACGCAGCCTATTTAGTCTGTGTGTGACCATTATCATACTCCTGGTTTCTTTCAAAAGAAAGTAGTCATAAATAAACATGCTAAAGAGAATAGATCTGGTTGATATTTTGTTTCAACATTTACCCATTTCATAAGTTGTTATAAGCTGTGAATATGTTAAGTACTGGTCTACATTAAAGTTGGGTTCTACAAAAGGATTGCATATTTCTCCAGAGACTAGTTGCTTTCATTTGATTTCTGTTATGAATACATCTTAGTTTACTTCAAAATCTGAACCTATGTCACAAATAATATTTATAACAAGAGAACAATAGCAATAAACTATTCCAAAATGTTATATTCTTATTTCTCAGCTCCTCACATATTTTTTAAATTATACATGTGTGTGTGAGAGAGAGAAAATTGGCTTCACTAACATATTTAAGATAAAATAAACTATAATTATTCTTGGTACAACAGCAGTATTTTTCTATTGAATTTGTCTTTCAGGTATTAATGTACATAAAATCTTTCAACCTTATATCTGAAGCCGTGTTTCTTCCTATTTTTTTTTAATGGCAATGAGACTGATTTACGTATATCTTTGGGAACATAGATTTTTAATGTTGTATGGAAAATTTGGAAGTATTTTAATTGAAATCCAATTAAAAAGTGATTTTTACCTTTAATAATGCTAAGCAATTACTATAGTTTTTGCTGAATTGAATTAATTGACTTTATAAATGTTGGCAATATTTCCTAGAGAGTTTGTCAAGAAAAATACTCCTGTCTGAAATCATTTGGTTACCAAACCAAAAATAAACCAAATAAGATACATAAACTATGTTTGAATGTGTGTTAAAACTGAACAGCTGACAAGAGTTTTGCTAAAAGAACACAAATACAACTTTCAGAGAATTTTTTACTTCTTAATAATTTGTTGCCTTTTAAAAAATAAAGATTCTCAAGTTATTATTTCTATGTTGCAAAGTACTGCTTCTTGCACTTAAAAATTTAGCAATGTATATATAAATTGGGAAGGAGGAACCTCTTTTAATGGAGAAATAACATACGTTATAACAGACCGGATCGATTAAAGGCCTCCATCTGGCACAAGTCTAGAAAAGTTGCTGCCATATGTTTTGAACAGCACAGCAAAACTAACTGTTTTATACTGTCACCACCTCCAGATCTGTTTTATAAATTGCATTTAGTTTTAATATACATGCATGTATGTATATGTGTACATATAAAATACCAGGTATACTTTTATCTGTGCTTCTTTGCTTAATTGGAAAGCAGACACTATATAAAATTTTAAAAAGGCCCTTGGTCTTCATGGTTCAGTGTGAAAGGCAGTTGACAGCTTTAAAGAACGAGAGAGAGAGAGAGAGAGGAGCAGTTTGCAGTAATTTGTTTACTTAGTAATGTTTAAATCTTAGGTTGAATTTAGATTATTCTACAGTGATAGCTCATATTTGAGGATTAGTAAAAAAGATAGAATAATAATAATATCTTAAGAAAAAAATATAAAATTCATGTGAATGTTAAAGATGGTAATATCAAAAATGTATTCAGTAGTCTTGTTTTTTTAAAGGTAAAATTTCATAAAGATAGATTTAAAAATCAGAATATATATGTTGCTGTTGGAAAAATAACATATCAGGTTCAAATGAAATTTAGGAATGTTAATCTCTTTTGCAGCTGCTATTTTTGTTTTATGGTATTTTTACAGCTGTTTTTAATTTCTTTTAAGAAATACTAAACCTTTAGGAGAATTCCCATGTGAACAACCACAGTACAGATAATTGGTTTCATTGCAATTCAGATTATGAACATCATTTTTCAGTTGTTACTTTCAAACTATATACATAGCTAAATCTGTAAGCCATTTTCTTTATTCAGCTACTATCAAAAGGGGAAAAATCAGTTAAAAGCATCACAGAGCCTTACTCTTTACCTGATAGGGTGCGATGTTTAAAAATATTTACCTTCCTCAATAAAACATTAATATATCCTATATAGTACGTGCAGATGTAACCTATATTTTTTATTAAGAAAAGCAGAACAACATAAATTATGAAAATTCTTTCAGAACTACAATTCCTTTAATAAATTTCAGAATTGGCATTTATCATGCAATCCTATTTCTAGATCTAACATCCTCTTCTTTGATTAATCATTGCCACAGACTGTATATCTTCATTTGGAAGCATCCTTGATTAGCAGCCACACCTATACCATGCAGTTTTTAATAGAAGCCACCCTTCCTATGCAAGCCGCAGGGGAAAGTAATTAAATTTAATAGAAGCCGTCTTTGTTTTATAGCTACCCTCAATTTAAAGCCACAGGGGTAAGTAATTAAATTTAATAGAAGCCATAGCTTCTAAACAAAGATATACAGTATCAGTTAGGTATGCAGAGGTATAGAAATAAGAAATACTCTACCTTGGGAGTTGTGAAGAGTGTGGGTTTATATGAAGCAATGTTAAAAAAATGTAAAAGTTCACCAAACACTTTTTCAAAAAGTGATTCAAAATGGGTGGAGAAGGTGTAGTTGTCACCCTGCATTTTTCAAGCGGCAATAAGAGAGGTGGGGCTGCTACACGTCCTCGCTAAACCACAATAGCTTGGACGGTTGCCTGCTGTGAGTGCTGGACGCTTCTTTCCCTCTCATGTCATTTTGGACAAATACAGTCTTTCCGACTCAAACATAGGATATTGAGATCGGTTAGCAAGCAATTCACGGGGACTAAGAAATTTGGCTCCTGTATTCAAGGCCCCAACTAATAATTTGTTTGGTTTTGTTGTTTGTTTGTTTGTTTGTTTGTTTTTCAACTACAGGGATGGTGGTCCCTCGATTAGCTGACCCTGCCCATAGCTGATGACTTGTAAAACCTGGATCTAGACTAGAAGCCCCATTTGGGTGGTTAATTTCAGCTTCATTCTGGAGAATGTTTTGGCAGGTTGTCTCACCACACCATCGAAATATTTTGATGGACATACAAAGAGGATGACGAAGAAGTATTCCAGAATTCACATTAACCACATGAAAATGTTTGAGGCTTTTCCCCCACAAAGTTGTATGCGCCATGTAACCAGTTTTAATTCTTAAATGTTGAGTTTCAGTACTGCTTTCAAAATTTCAAATTTTCAAGTTCATTAGGAACATTTAACCCATGCTTTGTCATAAATGGTGCTTTAATAATGCATAAGTCTCAGATAGGGCAAAAGCTTAAAGTGGAAACAAAGCAGCTGGTAGCATATCCAGTGATAGTCTAAATGCATTGCCTTTAAAAGATCGTTCAGAGTCACTTAAAAAAAAGAGGAGAGGAAAAACTTTGAGATTCAGCAGCCCAGATGGTAAAAGACAATAAGAGCCGCCTGTGGGCATATGGTACGCAGAGAATGCACCAAGAGTGTGTTAATAAGGAAATTAAAATTTGTATTTTAAGTAGCATGTGAGTACAAGATGGATCGTTTTGAGGAGAGATGAGAATGCAGCTCTCAGAAAGTTTATATGTAAGAGAAATATAAACACAGGGGGTTTTAACACACAGATCTAATGATCAACTCTCATCATATACTTACAAGTTATTGATTGTTGTGTTTTTCCTTAAGATATGTACGAGCTTATGTATTTGGTGATTTGTCAGTAGAAAATTAAGTTTTGTAGCTAACAGATGCTATCTATGCTACTTCAAAGACCGTAAATCCTATGTGTGCGTAATGACAAATTCTTTCTAATGAATGCTCTGTCTGTGGCACTGCCTGGAGTCAACTGACCAAAGTAGTCTTTCCAGTTGGGAGGAATTAAGACATCTCCAAATTTAGCCAGCTACCACAACTTTCTTTTAATTAAAGAACCTTAAAGTAATCAGTGAGTGTTTTATTCCCATATTTGTGGTTGTCTCATTAAGTACCCATAGATTTTCACTACGAAGGTTCAAATATCCAGTGTTAAATGAGGGGGCCATCCCAGACTCTATTTTCCTTATTCTAATTTATTTAAGAAATTGTTTCATATTCTCATTCCCCTTTTCCTTTTTGTTATTGTTTTAATCAGACTCCAGATTGAGTCTTCCCACTATTCTGTCAATTTTTAAATTTTTATTTAAATTCAATTAATTAACATATAATGTATTATTGTTTCAGAAGTAGAGTTCAATGATTCATCTGTTGCATATGGCACCCAGTGCTCATTACATCAGGTGCCCTCCTGATTGCCCATCACTCAGTTACCCCATCCCCCGACACCCTCCCCTCCAGCAACCCTCAGTTCGTTTTCTAGAGTTAAGAGTTTTTTATGGCTTGTCTCCCTCTCTGATTTTGTCTTATTTTATTTTTCCCTTCCTTCCCCGATGATCCTTTGTCTTGTTTCTTAAAGTCCACGTATGAGTGAGGTCATATAATTGTCTTTTTCTGATTGACTTTTTTCAGTCAGGATTTTTCTTCTGTTTGGATTATTGAGGTAGAGAATATCTTCACAGAGAATGCTTCTGCCTTGAGGTAAACCAATAGCCTTTTTCTGGTTTTCTAAGGGTCCACTAATGTTGACAAGATTTCCAGAATGGGAAAAAGTTAAAAAATCTCAGGTCCCTGCCTTCGTTGTCAGGAATGTAACTTTTTCCCAGCTTTAGTTCACTATATGTAGCTCAGGTAAATTATTGCTCCCACACAGATCAACTTGTTTAGACAATGAAAAGTTATTCGGGATTGCTTGGATTGCATCACATAACTCTACTGCTGAAAATGTGAAATGAAGTACTGTCTTTTTACATTCCCAAGGACCTGGAAGTGGTAGGCTTCCTATTTGATTTCCATATCCACTGATAGATGCCTGGCAGTGTCTGGTGGGCTAAATCTGAGGAAGGACTTCTAAGGTCACCCCAAAGCTACTTTGATATGGTAAATGATAACTGCTTCTGATGAAAGTATTGTCTGTATGGTTGTGCCAAAATGTTTTTTTTTTAAGATTTTATTTATTTATTCATGAGAAACAGAGAGAGACTGAGAGAGAGAGAGCGAGAGCGAGAGTGAGAGACAAGGCAAGGTCCATGCAGGGAGCTCGACGCAGGACTCAATCTTGGGCCTCCAGGATCATGCCCTGGGCTGAAGACAGCTCTAAACCACTGAGCCACCCAGGCTGTCCCCAAAATGTTTAATTCTTCTTCTAAAATCTATAAATAGGAATTAAGTATTTTTTATTACTATTTTCTTGAATGGTATTGGAAGTTTATTACAAATCCCTGAGAAAAAGTAGCAGGATTCTTAGGATTTTGAGAGTTAGCATGTTACAGTTTATCAGGACATTATGTACCAACTGTGCTTCTCCTGTCGCACACAAACATAACACAACACACAAACACACACATACATGTAACACATTCAATTTGATTTCTTCCATTGGAAGTTGAGGGAGAAAGATAAGTTGTAACTGTGCAAATGGTAATGATGGCAATACCCAAAGTACTAGAGAAAGTTTAAGTATATAGTTAAAGTGACTTTATTCAAAATTATATGACACAGCTTTAACTGTGTAACTACTAGAGCAGTGACTGGCAGCTTAGGGGAAGGGACAGAAGAAATGATTGAAATATGGCTGGACATCAAGATGAGCAAACTGGGAAATGTAGAAATGTGGTTAGAAAAGCTATGAATTCACCATATGGATTCATCAGTGGGGGTGAAAACAATTCCAGAACCTCCCTATCCTTTTTTCATTATGAGGCAGGAATGGAGATAGGAGGTAAAATCCCAGCAGAAGAAGCTGCGGTGATAAAAGATACTCCTTGGCCACCTGGTCACCTGACTGGGGGCTGCGATTCTCATATGCCAACTCGGTTCTACCTTGATAGACAAGGCATGCATCTACTGAAATCAACCAGAACCAAGATTGTTAGCATTAATAGGCTGAAGTTCTATTCCACAAAAAGTAATTTATACATAGTCTATGTTAAAATGAGTCTCTGTTGATAACATTTTTTTTAAATTGGTGTATTTGGTTCCAAACTAGACATGAATCATGCCAACCTCCTTTATGAAAGAATAGTATTAGAGTTATTTTTTTTTTAAGTAATGATGTTCAATCCAATGATGGGTATAATGTTCCAATTCTTCATCTATAATCATTTTGAACGGTATTCTATTTAGAATTATACTGGAATGAAGCAATGAATAATTTTTAACATCAAATATTTGCAATCACCAAGGAAAGATTAATATGTGTTTAGCATAGTTATGTTATTTTGCATAATTATTCCCTTCTAATTATTTTTATTGCCCATTTTGAGATGACTATTCAAGATCCTCTTCCCTAGATTTCCATCACTCATATTTCAATCTTATTTTTTCCAATAATATGACCAACAAATAACCTGTTATCTGCTGGCTACAAATCAATATAGGATTGTAAAATTGTAGAAAAACATTCACTACAAGATCTATCTCCTGAACAAATTTTTAAGTGAACAGAACAGTATTGTTAATGATAAGCACAAAGCTACACAGCAGATCTCTAGATATTTTTTATGTTACATGACTGAGACTGTTCCTATTGAACTACAACCTTTTATTTCCACAAGACTCCAATCCTGGCAACCATGATTCTACTTTCTAATTTAATGAATTGAACTGTTTTAGATACCTCACATAGTGAAATCATGCAATATTTGTCCTTCTGTGACTGTCTTATTTCATTTAGCATAATGTCTTCAGGGTCCATTTATGTTGTAGAAAATGACAAGATTTTTTTCTTTTTTTAAGAAAGATTGTGTATCCCATGATATAACACATCTTCCTTATCCATTCACCCATAGATAAACATTTAGGTTTTTTTTTTCCAAATCTTGGCTATTGTGAGAAATACTAAATTGGACATAAGAATGCAAATATTCCTTGAGATTCTAATTTTTTTCCTTCTTTCTTTCTTTCTTTCTTTCTTTCTTTCTTTCTTTCTTTCTTCTTTCTTTCTTTCTTTCCTTCCTTCCTTCCTTCCTTCCTTCTTTCTTTCTTTTCTTTTTTCTTTCTTTCTTTCTTTCTTTCTTTCTTTCTTTCTTTCTTTCTTTCCTCTTTCTTTTTCTTCTTTCTTTCTTTCTCTTCCTTTTTTTTTTCAATTTTATAAATACCTAGAAGTAGGATTGCTGCGATCCTATGATAAGCCTATTTTATTTTATTTTCAGGGGAACCTCCATATAGTTGACCATAGCAACTGTATGGGTTTTCATTCCCATCTGCAGTAAACAATTGGTTGCAATTCTTAACATCCTCAACCAGTGCTTGTTACTTTCTGTTTCTTTTGATAATGGCTATCTCACCAAAGTAAAGTGATATCTCACTGTGATTTTGATTTACATATCTCTGATAATTAGTAATACTAAGTATCTTTTCATATACCCATTAGTCATTTTTGTGACTTCTTTTGAGAAATTTCTTCACCCATTTTGAAATCAGGTTATTTTTGTTTTGTTTTGTTTTGCTACTGAGTTGTATGAGTTCCTTACATAATTTGGATATTTATTCTTTATCAGATATATGATTTGCAAAAATTTGTTTTCCATTCCGTAGGTTGCCTTTTTACTGTGATGACTATCTCCCTAACTGTGCAGAAACTTTTAGTTCGATTTAGTCTCACTAGTCTATTTTTGCTTTTATTGCCTACACTTTGGGTGTCATATGCGAGAAATAATTGCTGAGACCAACATCATGAAGTTTTCACCTAGTTTTCTTCCAGGAGTTTTACAGTTTCAAGTCTTAAGTGTATGTCCTTAATTCTATTTGGACGAATTTTTGCACATGGCAAAAAATATTGATTTAATTTCACTCTTTTGCACATTGATATCCTGTTTTCCCAATATCATTTGTTGAAAAAGACTGTCTTCTTCCCATTGTATATTTTTGGTACCCTTGTGGAAAATCAACTTGATTCATATGTGTGAGTTTTTTTCCTGGGCTTTTATACTGTTCTGTTAGTCGATATATCTGTGTTTATGTCAATATCATACTATTTTTATTATTGTATTTTTGGGAAGTATTTTTAAAATTTGGAAATGTGATGCCTCCAAATTTGCTATTCTGTCTCAAGATTACCTGCCTCTTCAGGATCCTTTGTGATTCCATATGAGTTTTAGGGCTGTTTTTTTCTATTTCTGCAAAAAAAAAAAATGACATTGGGATGGGATTATGATAGGGATTGCATTGAATCTGTAGGTGACATTTGGTAAGTATGGACATTTAAAAATGTTAGATTCTTCTGATCCATGAATACAGGATATCTTTCCATTTGTTTCTGTCTTCTTCAATTTTTTTTTAAGATTTTACTTATTTATTCATGAAAGACAAAGAGAGAGACAGAGAGAGGCAGAGACACAGGCAGAGCGAGAAGCAGGCTATGCAGGGAAACTGACGTGGGACTCAATCCCAGGTCTCCAGGATCACGCCCTGGACCGAAGGCAGGTGCCAAACTGCTGAGCCACCTAGGGATCCCCAATTTGTGTTAGTTCTAATAGTTGTGTGTGCGTGTGTGTGTTTGTGTGTATGTGTAGTCTTTAGGATTTTCTACATAAAAGATCATGTAATCTGCAAACAGAAATAATTTTACTTTTTTTTCTTTGTGATTTGAATGTGTTTATTTTCTTTTACTTAGCCTAGGACTTACAGTATTATGTTGAATAACAGTGGAGAGAGGTGGCATCCTTGTTTAGTTCCTCGTCTTAGAGGAAAATTTTTCAATTTTTCATCTTTGAATATGATGTTAATTCTTGGATTTTCATATATGGCCCTTATCATATTAAAGCAATTTCTTTTATTCTTAGTCTAGTCTGTTTTGAAAGGCTGTTGAGTTTATCAAATGCTTTTTCTGCATCTATCGAGATGATCAGGTAAGTTTTAATCCTTTGTTCTATTAATGAGGTGTTTCACATTGATTTTTTTTGTATAATTTTTTACTGGAGTTTGATTTCTCACATTGATTGATGTTGAACTATCCTTGCATCCCAAGTATAAATTCCACTTGTATAAAACTTACATGGCATATAATCCTTTTAATATGCAGTTAAATTTGGTTTGCTATTATTTTGAAAGGACTTTTGCATCCATTTTGTGGATATTAATCTGTAGTTTCCTTTTCTTCTAGTGCCTTTTACTGGCTATGATATCAGTAAAATGCTGGTCTCATAAAATAAATTTAGAAAGGTTCCCTTCACCAATGAACCTATCTATCTAGTCTTGTTTTTTTTTTTTTTTTTTTCTTTTTTCAGTGTTGGGGGCGGTTTCATTATTAATTCAATCTCAATAGTTTTAGGTCTTCTCAGAGTTCCTCTTCCTCATGATATGGTCTTGTTAGGCTGTATGTCTCTAACCATTTCTTCTAGGTTATGAATTTGTTGGTGTATAATTGTTCATAATAGTCTCTTATTTTTATTTCTGTGGCATCACTTATAACATCTTTTATTTCTAGTTTTGTTTATTTGACTCTATTTTTTTTTCTTAGTTTGCTAAAAGTTTACCAATCTTCTTGAACTTTTTTGAAAACCAACTCTCGGTATTGTTCATTAATGTTTTTCTATTCTGTTTTGTTTATTTCTCCCATATTTTTTATTATTTCTGTCCTTCTGCTACCTCTGGGCTTACCTTGTTCTTTTTAGTTTCTTTATGTGTGTATTTGGGTTGTTATTTGAGACCTCTCTCCTTTATTAATGTAGGCATTTATTGCTATAAAATTTCCTCCTAATACAGTGTGTGCTGTATCCCCTAAATTTTGCTATATTGTGTTTCCACTTTTATTTGCCTCAAGATTTTATAATTGCCTTTTTGGGGTTTTTGTCCTATCGATTATTTAAAACTATGTTGTCTCGTTTTTGCATATTTGTGAATTTTTCAGTTTTCCCTCTGAAATCGATTTCAAGTTTTATTCCATTGTTTCTGGGAAGATACTTGGCATGATTTCAATATTCTTAATTTGTTAAGACTTATTTTGTGACCTTATATCATGTGATCCATGCTGAAGAATGTTCTATACGTGTTTGAGAAGCATATTTATTCTGCTAATGTTGGGTAGAATGTTATGCATTGTCAGTTTGCAACATTTGGCTATAGTATTGTTCAAGTCTTCTGTTTCCCTCTTAATCTTCTGTCTGGATATTCTAACCATTATTGGAAGAGAGGTATTGAGAGCTCTTACTATTATTTTGCTGTATTTTTTTCTTCAGTTCTATCAATGTTTCCTTCAGAGACTTGGGGGCTCTGGTGTTGGGTGCATATATGTTTATAATTGTTTTATCTTGCTGCTGAACTGACCTTTTTGTCATTATATAAGTTCCTTCATGTGATAGTTTTTGACTTAGTCTATTTTGCTGATATAAATATAGCCATCCTGGCTCTTTTGTGATTAATATTTTCATAAAATGTCCTATCAATTTCAGCCCATGTATGTCCTTATTACAAAAGCGAGTGTTTTGTAGACAGCATATGGGTGAATCTTGTTTGTTGTTCTTTTAATCCATTCAATCACTCTGTCATTTGGGGAGTTTAATCCAATTACTTTTAAAAGTAATTATTGATGAATAATAACTTGCTATAGCCATTTTGTTAGTTGTTTTTCATTTTCTTGTGGTTATTCTTTTGCGTAACTTCAAATGACTTTAAATTTGCTAGTTCTTTATTTTGTCTCATAATGTGGGCTGGGGAACCCTCTGGCAAATTTTTTTTAGTTCAGTTATTGTATTCTAGACTAAACTAATTCTCCAAATTTTGTTTGGTTCTTTTTATATTTTCTTTTTTTTTCTTTTTATATTTTCTACATGTTTTTAAAATTCTTACATACTTTATGCATTGATTTTCTAAGCTTCTTGAGCGTCTTTTTGACCTTTATTTTAAATTCTTCATCAGGTAATTCATATACCTCTGTATCTTTTGAGTCAGTGTCTCAGATTTATTTTGTTCCTTTGGTAGGGTCTTTTTTTCTTATCTTTGTATTCTTTGTAACTTTTGATGATATTCATACATTTGAAAAAACAGCCACCTCTTCCAGTCTTTAAGGATTGGTTTTATACACGAAAGACCTTCAAAAATCAGCCTGGCTAGAGATTCTGTGGGCTTCTCAAACCATTTCTCTGGCTATATCTTCTATGTAAATTTCTAATTGGAGGTGTATGCCATTTTTTTTTTATCCCCAGGAGTTTGTAATCTCTTGTTCTCTTGGTGACCAAGACAGTCTCTGAAGCAACAGCATGCCACTGAGCTCATTTTTGTTCTTAGCACTGTTTAGTTTGTTCAGGCTGCTATGACAAAAAAAAAAAAAAAAAAAAAAAAAAAAAAAAAAAAAAAAAAAAACCAAAGACCAGGCAGCTTAAACAACAAACTTTATTTCTCACAATTCTGGAGGCTGGAAGTCTAAGGCACTTAACATTTGCTGAGGACCTTCTTCCAGGTTTGTTGATGGCCACCTTCTTGCAGTGCCCCTACATGAAGAAAAGAGTGAGAAATCTCTTTGATACCTCTTGGTTAGGACACTAATGGCATTCATTCATGAATGAGGTCTTCATCTCATTACCTAACCATAGCCCAAGCCCCACCTGCAAATACAGTGGGGATTAAGTTTCAACATAAGAATTTGGGGGAACACATACATTCAGTCTATAGTATTGGCTGCCAAGCCTCTGGAGTGTACAGCATTTTATCCTGCTCTGAGACGAGTAAGACGGAAGGCAGTGCCTATAGCAGAACTCTGAAAAGCTAGAATGTTGGACATATGCTCCATTCTACTCTTTCCTCTAAGGAAGAGGCCACCAATCTGTATCAGTCTCTCTCTGCTGTACTGCACATCCTATGGAGCTGCAGCACATGTTTGGAGTCTTGTTTTCAGCAGCCCTCAAGCATCTAGAGTATGCTGGATCCCATCATCACTCTCAGACAGGCAAGACAGAAGCCAGTTCCTCAGGCAGCCCCTGTGAAAAGTCAGGATGTTGGACATATGGTCCAATCTTCTCTTTCTGTCTCTATGGAGAAAACCAGGAGCTGGGAGTTTCCTCTCAATTATGTGTGCTATGCTAGTGGGAGGAACAATATGTGAGAGGGTGCCACAAATTTTCCTACCACCTTGATGTAGCTGTTTTGGTGCTTGCTTGGGGGACAAAAGCCTCTTAACTGGTGTTTAGTTTTCTCAAAAAAACATTATTTTATGTATCATTGTTAAATTGGTGTTTCCATAGGAGGAAAGAGCATGTTCTGTCTCTCCTTCTGGCTATTTTAATATGAGTAAAACATAATTTCTTTTTTGTGAAATTTACTAAATTTAAATTGATAAGAGCACACATTATTAAGAAAAAAAATCCAGAAATTTGATAGGATTACAATGCTTCAATATGTTTTTCTTTAATTTTAATAAAGAGATTACAGTCTTTTGCTTATGTCAAGCCTAGAAATTTAGGTAATCTCATCTAAAACACATGTACAGTAGTCCCTCATTATCTGTGGGGAATACATTCCAAGATCCTCAGTGGATGACCCAAACTATGGATAGTAATGGTAAAGTTTAATTTATAAAATAGGCTTAGGAAGAGTTTAGCAACAGTAACTATTAACAAAATAGAACAATTTTAATGATATCATAAAAGTTCTGTGAATGTGGTTTCTTTCTCAAAAATATCTTATTATAGTATATTTACCTTTCTTCTTGTGATGATGCAAAAAAGACAAAATGCCCATAGGATGAGATAAAGTGAGGGGAATGATTTAGGCATTATAAGATAGCATTAGGCTACTATGGACCTTCTGGTCCATCAGAAGGAAGGTCCTCTGCTTCCAGCTTGCCCTTGACCATGATTAACTAAAACTGGGGAAAGCAAAAACACAGGTAAGGGAGACTACTGTATATTGAAAGGTGTGTCTGTCTGTGTTTATGTGTGCATCTAGATTAAATTTTAAATATCACAGTATAACACCTTACCAATAAAAAATTAGCCAAGTAGCTATTTAATTTATGCTATTAAAAACTATTATAAATAATATTAATTTGCATGTTGTGATTTTATTTTATTTTTATAGTAATTTTAAAAAGGATATTTAAAGTAATGGGCATATAAAATGTAACATTGTTAACTATGAACCATAATCTTTGTGTTTTCATTAAGCATTTTGTTTTAAAATTTGACATCCTGTCATGTAACTTTAAGTAGTGTTTTAGGTATAATACTATACAAATAAAGAAAAATGAAAGGACACTACTAAATATAAAAAAAATCCTGAGGGGGGAAAAATACCTATTTCTGGTTATGCGAACAATTAACCATAAAACTATTGGTTGGGGGTTGGGGGAAATATCTACTATAAAAATTGAGAAGTGGAATGCACGAAAAACTATACAAATTGAGAGGGGGAAATGCATGAAAAAATGTCAAAAACCAACAAATATTTGTAAGTTGAATATAAGTAAACAGTGTATGTTCTCATTCATTTGGGGAATATGAATAATAGTGAAAGGGAATATAAAGGAAGGGAAAAGAAATGTTGGGAAATATCAGGAAGGGAGACAGAACATAAAGACTCCTAACTCGGGGAAACGAACTAGGGGTGGTGGAAGGGGAGGAGGGCGGATGTTGGAGGGGAATGGGTGACGGGCACTGAGGTGGACACTTGACGGGATGAGCACTGGGTGTTTTTCTGTATGTTGGTAAATTAAACACCAATAAAAGTTAATTTAAAAAAAAAATACTTTAGAAAGGGAGCACTTGAGTGGCTCAGTCGGTTGGGTCTGCTTTTGGCTCAAGTCATAATCTTAGGGTCCTGGGATCAAGTCCTGCATTAGGATTCCTGTTTAGTGGGGAGACTGCTTCTCCCTCTTCCTCTACCCCTCTGCTCCCCACTCATTCTCTCTCTCACTTCAAATGAATAAATAAAATCTTTAAAAAGAAATACTGTAGAGAAAACTAGCTCAAGCTGATGAATGAAAACTCAAGAGGAAATTCTTGCCTCTAATTCTGTCACATTATCTTAAGATTTATGTGATCTGAGTTATCATTCCTTGGAAAGACAAGAGGAGGGGACTATTTCCTCTTGATTTCTGGGAAAAAAGGACTACAAGATTAATCCTATAATATCTAGTGACAGAGATGTAGCTTCACAGATTTTTTTCTGTTAGCATATTTTTGCTAAAGATGTAGCTAAAATGTTAGAACCAAGTATATAATATAGGTCATAGTGAGCTTAGGTGGATTTAGTGACCCTAAAACTCATCTGTACCCTTTAGTAGTATTTTTATTGAAACAAGTAAACTTTTAACATTTACTGCAGTAGAATAAAAAAAATGAATCATTTTAATTATTAGGAAATAATTTTGGTAATATGTATTCAGATTAGAAGTATAGGACAACAAAAATTGACATGATTATTATTTACCAAGAAAGGAAAAAAATCAATAGCAGCAGAATTTTAGGTAAGAAGTAAAGAGAAGAGAAACCAATACTATATTCAAATGTATAAACTGAGATTGTGATCTAAAGTAATCTTATACATTAAAAAGTTATAAACTAAATAATAAAATCCTTGCTGCAGGTAGAAAAATATAATATGGCATTATTTCCTCAATTATCAACATAATTTAGTAGAAGTTAGACAATTTTGATTGAAACAACCTAGATTATTAATTTTCCATTTTAGCATTTTGTGTTGAAAATGTTAGATGGACTACATATATTATTAGAGGAGAAGTTGGAATTATAGTCACCAGTACTTAATCTAGAGAATAGAGTGATCCTATTGAAGGTAGTAACCCATGAAGAAAAATTAAAAATGTGGATAATACTGTCTTCTTTGGTTACCCAAACAAATTTGAAGAAATTATGATGTAACTAAAGTTGATTTTTATCTTCCTGTCTACTTAATTTTCTTTACCAACATGTTTGACTGTCAAATAAGGGGAAGAATTAAATTTGACTTAAGTTTTGCATAATTTCTGGATAAATGTTTCATAGATCCATTAGACATAAACTAATACAGATGTAATTTTGGGTTTATTGTAATATTCTGTGAACTCGAGTATTTGAAAGATAAAGATATTTAAGGAAAAACAAATATGACTCTTGGCAACGTTTCATCTTATTTTAGGAGATGAACTATGGAAAATATAGAATTATTTTTATTACGATTCAGCAGTCACACATAAAACATGTTTAGTTATAGTGGAAGCTATACATATAAATAAATATGGGACAAACTTTTAGTAAGAAAGTTATAGATTCTATTCAAGTGGAAACTGGAAAATTATTTTAACCTGACAACATGGTGGAAGTCCCAATGATATCAGTGAAATATGTAGAAATAAAACTGTGGACTATAATAAAAAATAAGTTACTTGAGATAAAAGGGAAAAATTTATTCTTGATATTGGCAGCTATTACATGAAACCTATAATTTAAAATATATTTATAGAGATATCCGGGTAATTCAGTCAGTTCAGCATATGACTCTTGGTTTCAGTTCAGGTCATGATCTCAGGGTCTTGAGATCAAGCTCTGTATTAGGCTCCTTGCTCAGTGTGGAGTCTGCTTGTGATTCTCCTTCCTTCTCTCTCTGCCTCTTGCTGTGCATGCACACATGCACTCTCTCACTCTCTGTGTTTCCCTCTCAAATAAATAAATATTTTAAAAATAAAAAAATATATTTATGTACATTCAACAAGTAGTGTTGGGAAAATTGCACAGCTATGTGCAAAAGAATTAAACTGGATCACTTTCTTACCTGATACATAAAAATAAACTCAAAACAGATTAAAGGCTAAATGTGAGATCTGAAACCATCAAAATCCTAGAAGAAAGCGGAGGCAGTAATTTCTTTGACATTAGCCATAAGCAACATTTTTCTAGCTATATCTCCTGAGGCAAGAGAAACAAAAGCAAAAACAAACTATTGTGACTACACCAAAATAAAAACCTGCACAAAGAAGGAAGCAAGGGGTGCCTCTGTCATTGGGTGTTTATCTCGTTATTTAAGCTCACGTTATGATCTCAAGGTTGTGTGATCCAGCTACCTTTTGGGCTCTGCCCTAGACATGGAGCCTGCTAAAGATTCTCTCTCTCGCTCTCTTTTTGCCCCTCTCACCCCACCTTTCTAAAAACAAAAAACAAAGTAAGAAATAGCAAAATTAAAGCACAACCTACTGAATGGGAAAAGACATTTGCAAAAGATATATCTGATAAAGGATTAGTATCTAAAATATACAAAGAACTTATACCTAGGAATATATCTAACCAAAGAGGTAACAGATCTATACTCTGAAAACTATAGAACATTTGTGAAAGAAATTGAAGATCACACAGAGAAATGGAAAAGCATTTCATATTCATGGATTAGAAGAACAAATATTGTTAAAATGTCTATACTACTCAAAGTTATCTACACATAATGCAATCAATCCCTATCAAAATATCAAAAGTATTTTTCACAGAGCTATAACAAACAATTGAAAAATTTTCATGGAACCACAAAAGACCTCAAATGGCCAAAGCAATCTTGAAAAAGAAAAACAAAGCTAGAAGGATCAAAATTTCCAACTTTAAGCTACATTAAAAAGCTGTAGTCATCAAGACAGTATTGTACTGGCACAAAACAGACACATAAATCAATAGAACAAAATAGAAAACCCAGAAATTAACCTATAACTATATGGTCAACTAATCTTCAACAAAACAGGAAAGAATAACAAATGGGTCTCTTCAACAAATGGTATTGGGAAAACTGGACAAAATAATGAAAAAGAATGAAACTAGATCACTTTCTTATACCGCACAAAAAAATAAATTCAAAATGAGTGAAAGATCTAAATGGAAGGTAAGAAACCATCAAAATCCAAGAGAACACCAGCAGTAACCTCTTTGACATCAGCTGTGGCACCTTCTCACTAGATATGTTACCAAAGGCAAGGGAAACAAAAGGAAAAATGAACTGTTGGGAATTCCTCAAGATAAAAAGTTCTGCACAGGAAAGGAAACAATGAATGAAACTAAAAGACAGCCTTCAGAATGGGAGAAGATATTTGCAAATGACATACCTGCTGAAGGATTAATATCTAAAAATCTGTAAAGAGCTTATCAAATTCAACAGCCAAAAATAAGTAATCCAGTTAAGAAATGGTCAGAAAACATGAAAAGACATTTTTCTAGAGAAGACATATAGATGGATGGGAATCCCTGGGTGGCTCAGCAGTTTGGTGCTCATCAGTTAGGCCCAGGGCCTGATACTGGAGACCCGGGATCGAGTCCCACGTTGGGCTCCTTGCATGGAGCCTGCTTCTCCCTCTGCCTATGTCTCTGCCTCTCTCTCTTTCTGTGTCTCTCATAAATAAATAAAGAAAATCTTAAAACAAAAAGACATACAGATGGCCAACAGACACATGAAAAAATGCTCAACATCACTCATCATCAGGGAAATACCAATAAAAACTACAGTAAGATATCACCTCACACCTGTCATAGTGACGGAAACAAATAACACAGGAAACAATCAATGTTGGTGAGGATACAGAGAAAGGGGAACACTCTTACACTGTTGATGGGAATGCAAACTGGTGCAGCTACTCTGGAAAACAGTATGGAGTTTCCTCAAAAAGTTAAATATAGAACTACTCTACTATCCAGCAGTTGCTCTACTAGGTATTTATTCAAAGATTAGAAAAATAATGATTCAAAGGGATACATGCAAGCTGATGTTTATAGCGATATTGTCAACAATAGTCAAATTACAGAAAGAGCCCAAATGTCCATCAACTCGTAGATAAAGAAGTTGCAGCATATACATATAAAATAGAATATTACTCAACCACAAAAAAGAGTAATATCTTGGCATTTCCAGCAATATGGGTGGAGCTAGAGTATATTATGCTAAATGAAATAAGTCAGTCATAGAAAGACAAATACCATATGATTTCACTTATATGTGAAATTTAAGAAACAAAAAAAATGAACATAGGAGGAAAAAAATGAAAGAGGCAAACCATAAAACCATAAAACAGATCTTAACTATAGAAAACAAACTGAGGGTTGCTGGAGGGGAGATGGGTGGGGGAATGGGTTAAATGGGTAATAGGTGTTCGGGAGGGCACTTGTGATGAATAGTGGTGTTGATAGATGAATGGATAAAGGTGATGTGGTGCAGATATACAATGGAATATTATTTAGCCATGAAATAGAATGAAGTTTTGCCATTTGCAGGAATGGATAGATCTAGATGGTATAATGCTAAGGAAAATGAATCAGAGAAAGACAAACACCATATGATTTCACTCATATGTGGAATTTAAGAAGCAAAACAAAGGAAAAAAAAGAGAGACAGCTCTGAAACCAGACTCTTAGCCATAAAGAAGAAACTGCTGATTACCAGAGGAGAGGTGGGTGGAGGGATAGGGGAAATAGATAAAGGGTTTAAGAGTACACATATCACATTGAGTACTAACTAAGGTGTAGAATTGTTGAATCACTATATTGTACACCTGATACTAATACAACACAATATGTTAATTATACTGGAATTGAAACAAATAAATAAATGTACAAACACAGAGCTATTTAAAACATAGATTTAAAAGAAATTAAACACTTCTTTGACAAATATTAAATCAAAGGTGTACTAGCCATTAAAAGTGGAGTCAGCATTGAACTGGACCTGCTGAGCCCAACCAAAGTAAACCTTACTTCCAGCCAAATATAGAGTAGTAAACATATGTATCTAAATAAACTTGTTTTATGATTTTTTTTTCTCAGTGCTGCAGTATGATTTTAAAATGCTATGGCACCTGGGTGGCTCAGTTGGTTAAGCACCTGACTCTCGATCTCAGGGTTGTAAGATCAAGTCCTATGTCAGGCTTTGTGCTGGGTGTGGAGTCTGCTTAAGATTCTCTCTCTCCCTGTGCCCCAGCTCCTCTTCCCTCTACAAACAAACAAACATGTTGCTGAATTCTATTTTTTTTTCAATTTCTGACACTTTAGCATTTTTATCTGTGCTGCTTTAGTCTTTAAAAAACCACTGGACAATGTCCACTGAACTACTTTCAATAAAATATTGCTCTTTAGTTTATTTTTTATTTTTTAAACATTTTTATTTATTTTTTTCATGAGAGACACAGAGAGAGAGAGAGAGAGTCAGAGACACAGGCAGAGAGAGAAGCAGGCTCCATGCAGGGAGCCTGATGTGGGATTCGATCCTGGGACCTCAGGATCAGGCCCTGGGCTGAAGGCAGGTGTTAAACCGCTGAGCCATCCAGGGATTCCTGCTCTTTAGTTTAGAGTGTGCTTATTATTTGCAATTTTTAATGCTTCAGGGTCCCAGAAAAACTATACTCTTCTTCATAGGTATATTGCTTTTACAATTTATAAATATACAGTGAATCCTCTCTAAAGACAATGAAGTAAACAAGACTTCTTGAAATCACCGTTTTAAGGGCTTAGAGTGGAATATGGAGATCATTTAGATATTTCTTTAGATAATAAGAAAAAAAACCCTAAAATATAGGTTCCTGGAAGGTATTCGACCTGCACCTTGGAATGATAGCCATCACTCTGCATTAATGTGTTTCGGGCCGTGACCCTCAGTTGAGCAACTCGAGGCACAAGTGGAATCATGTCATGTATACAAACACAGATGCACACATACAGCCCAACCCTCAGTGACACTGACACTCAGTGGAAGAATGAAAATACACTGACCAAATTAACAAGAACTCATGGGAATTTCCATATACCCTTCACTCATTATCTCTCTTGCAAAGGCTTTGAATTGTCTTTGACCCATTTAAAGTTCTGTCTTGTGTGAAATCAACCAATTCCCCCCCCTTTTTTTTCTTTTATGTATAAATTTGGCTATCAGTGGTGATGGGGAAGGCAGGGAGATCACTTTGGTCAAGATGACTTTATTAAGATGATTTATTTCTTAGTCGTGTGGTAAGTAGAAAAGTGGAATATGAAGCTTGCTTTTATCAGTGTTTACTTAAATTTACTTATTTAACTTCAGACTTAATGAAATTGGAAAAGTAGTTTAAAGTATTCCCATATGCCCTTTATCTAGATCCCAAGGTTAACATTTTATCAATTTATTTTATCTCTTTTTGTCTCTGTCAGTGTCTCTCTCTACTCCCCATCCTGCACTGTTTTTCCTCAACTATTTGAAAGTTAAGTTATATGTAATGAACTTTGCCCTTAGATACTTCAATGTGTATTTATAAAGACTATGATAAGGTGGCTCAGTTGGCTGAGTGTTCTGTCTTTGGCTCAGGCCATGACTCCGGGATCCTGGGATCGAGTCTCATGTCGGGTTCCCTGCTCAGTGGGGACCTGCCTCTCCCTCTTGCCTCTGCCTCCCTCTCTCTCTTTCTCTGTCTTTCATGAATAAATAAAAAAATAAAATCTTAAAACAATAGAAAATAAAGCCTATGATAGTCTCTTATAGAACCACATTATAATTATTAAAAAAGAAATAATCATTTCTAACTATTTCTATATGTAACTATAACTACATAAATGATTATACACCTATTTCTAACTATTTACTACATAAATGATTATACACCTATTTCTAACTATTTACATGTCTACATCTAACTGTTTCTCTCTTTAGGGAAAAAAATCTGATCTGTGCTCCAATCTAGTATCACTTGATCCATTTAGCTCTCATGTCTCTTTAATATTCTTTAATCAGGAACAATTTCTCAGTTTTTCTATTAATTTGTATTTTTTTGTCTTTCATGACCTTGACATTTTTGAAGAGTAAAGGCCATGTATTTTCTAGAATGTCCTTCAATTTGGGTTTGTCTGATATTTTCTCATTATTAGATTCGGGTCATGTATTTTGGGAAGAAAAACCACAAAAGTGACATTGGGTCCTTTTAAGTGAAACATAAAGAGGCACATGACAGTCATCAATAGTTATTGAGCAAGATCACATTTACCATCTGCAAAGCATAACTTTCTTTCTGTATTCCAATAGCATAATTATTTATTTTCATTTAAAACAACATATTTATAGAGTCTTGACTATGTTCCAGGTAGTATATATGTAATTAAATGTTATAAAAGTTCCAGAATATTAGCAAAATTGAGAATACCCCAAAGAAGTAGTGAGACTTTAACAGGACCCTGGGTTATGGAAAGATGATGAGTAAGATAATGAAGGACATTCCAAACAAGAAAACCTAGAAGGATGGAATTCATCACTTTGCAAAGTTGGTTAACTAAGCCTGATCCATTCCTAAATCTTATGAAGTGGCTGTGGTACATGTGAAATCAATTTTTCAGCACCCATATTATAAACCACAATTAATAAAACTATTCTCAGCAGGAATTAATTTTCAGAAATCCAGGATGTCTTTTGATGTTTGTAATGGTGCACAAAGTCTGGAAAATACACTTTTCATTGGCCCATCTATCCAAAACAGACTAGAGTTTTGCTTCCATGTACTTAAATATGATTGACTATGTTTAGTTGCTGTGCATTGTTGTTGCTGTTGTGGTTTATTTATTTGTTTCTTAGTAAGTTGAAGCTCTTTGACTCTGAACTCTATGCCTACTGAGCTTATCTGATCCTTCTTATTTCTGATGCAAGATGCCACTCTTTACTCTAGAGCAGCCCTCGTATAAATCAAAACACATACAAAGGGCAAGTAACTGCTTTAATATTCCATTAATTTAAGTATTCAAGGACTTGAAGGTATAGATCTGGATAGGAAACATATTGTATGTTCAGAATTTAGTAATATTGTTAACAGAGAATGTCTCCTTTTTTTTACGGTATAATTATGTCTGATTATTTCTGAAGCTGGAAATAAAAGAGCAACACAATCCTGCAATTAGGGTACAATTGTACCTGAAACCTTAGAAGTTCAAAGTCAGACCACTGCAACTTACAACTTATAACTATCAAAATGGGTGCATTCCATATGCATTTTGGTTAATCTATAGCACATTACTCTATTCCTTAACAGATACGTGAGCTGCAGCTGATATGCATAGTTCAGTAACTAAGGTTAAACTTCAAAAAAAAAGTTACTCTCTTCTAAAGCATGAGTTTCAAAATCACAAAGGTGAAAGGTTTTGAGGTATTTAATTTCCTTTTCTGCCTTGAAAAAAATAAGAATAGGAAATAGAGCAAACACTAGACGCATTTTATTAATCACATAGTCCAAGTCAAAGCACTTTATACAAAGGAATGTGAAATGTCAGATTCAATTAAATAAATGCTTGTAAAATAAAGCATTACACCACATGAGCATATTTAAATCATAATACAGTCAGATAAATGCACTAAACATTCAAACAAGCATATGTAGCTACTTGACTCTTTTTAATTCTTGAAATAGAGACATAGACTCCCATGTGTGATGATGCAAACAGACCATGCCTTCTTATAAATGTTTATTTCTGACTTTTGACTTCTGATATATTTTTAAGTGGTATTTTATAGAAAAGAGTAATGTGTGCTCTTCATGGACTCTCAACAGTGCAGTTTTTCAGATTCCTCATTTGGTGAGAGATGTTGAATCAGTAGTTAGCACACATTCAGAAGCTACATATACTTCAATACTTAAGGAAACAAAAATTAACTATTTAGCTCAAGACTGGGGGCATCTCATGGAGGCCTTCAAGTCTACTATTATTGTAAATATACACATGCATATCATATAAAGAGTTAACTTTTGTCATAAATAATAGTACTAGGCAACAGTAATTGAGCACCAGCTCTACATTATACAACGTAACCAGCTTTTTTTTTTTTTTGAGATATTATTTATTTACTCATGAGAGACACAGAGAGAGGCAGAGACATAGGCAGAGGGAGAAGCAGAAGGCGCCCTTCAGGAAGTCTGATGCAGAACTCAATCCCACAACCCCAGGATCACAACACTCAGCCGCTTAGCCACCCAGGTGCCCCTATAGCAGCTTTTTCCAAACAGCTCTAATCCCCTCCCAATTTCTTCGTGGTGAACATTTTTTTTAAGATTTTATTTTTAAGTATTCTCTACAACCAACGTGGGGCTCGAACTCATAACCCTGAGATCAAGAGTGGCATGCTCCACTGACTAAGCCAGCCAGGTGCCCCGTCTTTGTGGCAAACATTAATGTTCTCATTTTACAGGTGAAGAATATTTCTTAGGCTAACTTAGTTGTTAAATACAGTTTAATTATAAATATGGCTCCTAGGGAGCTCATGTTAGGTATGTCGAATTTTTCAGCTCCTGCAAGTTCTTGTAGTCTTAAACATAGTGAAAATCAGTTAAGTGGCATTACAAATCTTTTCTTCACATACCTATTTATTCATGTTCCTACCTTTATTGTGTTTACCTTATACTAATTTATTGTAAGTTAGATTTATATTTTTATTTATATTTTAAAATATTTATTCTGATTATAAAGATACACCCATCAAAGAAAAAAGTTAAATTAAAAACAAAAAACAGCCAACTAATATCCACAATCCCATAACCCAGATATAAATGCTGATAAAAAATGTTTGGATTTTTCCTACCAGTCTGCCTGGAGAGTATTTATTTTTAGGTAACACACAACTGCACACACACATTAATTTAAATACTCAGATATTTATTAAGTGCCTCTGATGTACCATCACTTAAGAATAAAGAAGTGAAAACACTTGGTTTCTTATTGCATTTGGTTTCTTACTACACACACACATACACACGAATACATATTTACCTATTTTGACAAATGAAGTATAAAACTTTGTTCATTTTTTTTCTTTCCATGATATCACTAAGCATTTTTCTTCCATCATGAGATACAACTTTTAATATTTTTTATAAGGCAGTTAAATGGATAGATCATGATGATTTTAAAATTTGGGTTCAAATTTTAGCTTTGCCATATTGTATATTCCCTTGAGCTAGTGAACTAACTTCTGAAATATTTGTGTCTTGCAAATGAAAATAAAAATTAGTACATATCAATAGGACCCAGTGAGAATTCCTGTTTATATTTCCATGAGATAAAGCTTTATTTATTTATTTATTTATTTATTTATTTATTTATCTATTAAAGATTTAATTTATTTATTCATGAGAGACACAGAGAGAGAAAGGCAGAGATGCAAGCAGAGGAAGAAGTAGGCTCCATGCAAGTAGTCCGATCCTGGACTCAATGCTGAGAATCTGGGATCAGACCCTGAGCCAAAGGTATATGCTCAACTGCTGAGCCACCTAAGTGTCCCATATAATGCTATTTTTAGATTATACTTTTGTTATTCTGTTTTCATTTTATTATATCAGAGCGGCTCATATGGTTGACGTAATGCCTGAGGACCTATTAGCACAAGTCCACTTATTTTGTTCTGACAACCTTCACACACTTCCAATAAAATATCAAAGAACTAGTCGGCTTATTTGGTGCAAAGGCTTCACCCATGTTCGGAAACACGCAGATGGAGAACCTGACCAGACACTTTTTATTGCTACTGAGAACTGGTGGGTGCTGAGTGGTGCTCCCTGTTGCTTCAGCAATGCTCTTCTTGTGTATTTCCCTACACAAACTGGAAGGTGCTCCATACTTGAGGTTGCTTCCTTCAGTCCATGTCACACATGTAGCCATCATTCCGAAGCAAGTTCAGAGCACTTCAAACCTCAGTTGCACTGAGCTGAAATCTGCGTTTCCCCATCTAAGCCTTGGATTTTTTTCTCAAGTCACCCAAACCATCCCTATTCCTTTGTGGTGAATTCTCATTTAAAGAGAACTCTGGGAACACCTGGGTGGCTCAGTGGTTGAGCATCTGCCTTTGGTTCAGGTCGTGATCCCAGTCCGGAGATCGAGTCCCACATTAGGCTCCCCAGAGGGAGGCTACTTCTCCCTCTGTCTACGTCTCTGTCTCTTTGTGTCTCTCAAGAATAGATAAATAAAATCCTTTTAAAAATTAAAAAAAATAAAGGGAACTCGGTGTTACTTCTTGTCCATGCAACATAGCATAGCTCATCTTAGACTATCACAGATGTCTAAGAACTTGGAACTACTAAAGAGCAGATTCTAGGATCAGTTCTCATCTGGGACTGCTCCTTGGGTTCAGTGCAAGTGTGAAAAACCCAGGCATTGCCTGCTTCCCAACTTGGTCTGTAACTTTTCTCTTTCCCATCTTACTCTATATCTTTTCTCCATCCTCCCACTCAAGGCATGTAGCATAAAATTCTCAATAAAGGTGGCTTTTAATAGATGGGAATAGAGATTGTTTTTTAAACAGCTTTTGGCTTATAATCTGGTTTTCTCTGAAGCAAAGGAAAACAAAGGTTTGACTTTTTGACTGACAAAAAAAAAAAAACAATAGAAAGTTCTGAGATTAAAACGTGCATTGGTATTTTAATAGGTTATCTGACTTTATTAGATATATTGATTTTAATAGATATACTGACTTTATTAGACCTCAGTCTTCTGGTGTAATATATACCTATCTGATGTAATGTATATTTAGCAAGAAGAAAAATTTCATATCCTTTGTATACATTAATTTATTAAGAAGTAGTTGGTTTATGAGAAAGTGCTAGTATAATCTCTGATGTGCTATTTTACAATAGTGTCTGGAGGTCTTAAAAAAAGTCTTCATAATTCTTCTATTTATAGTTACCCATCTAAAAAAGTTTAGTGGTTGAATTTAATACTTAGCAATTATGCTGGCCAAGCAATATGTAGGCAAGTATTTTAAGCAGCTATGTCTCTGCCAATTCCATGCGGCAATTTTCAACCCTACTATTCTTGATATTACATAAAATGTAGAGGGAATCCATTATGTAAACAGACTTTTCGAGGCTGAAAATGAAAACTTTTGATACACTTAAATCTTAGTTGTCCAGACTATTCTCTGAAATCAGTGAATTCTATAAATCTGCATTATATTAAAACTGTGTGGAGATTAATAGGAATTGCACATTATGTTTTTATAATAATTTCCATTTATTGACATGAACAATGTGGCTGCTAATGTGTTTAACGTGGTATGTATATCATCTCATTTCATTCTTACAACAACATTGTTAAAGAAAGATGAACATTAGATGAACAAAAAGATGAACTCTTTTTTGTAACTGGGAATTCTGAAAGTTAGGTGATTTACCCAAGACTACTCAACTAACAAATTACTGTAGAATATGAACCTATTTCTTAACAAATTGTGATAGATCTGGTACAAAGATGCCTGCCAAAAATTTCTCCCAATTCTGTATACACTTTAGGATCCTCCTACAAAGAAGTGAACTCTATTTCTGCTTCCCTTGGATCTTGCTGTCCTTTGAGATTTGTTTTGACCAATAGAATATATTGGAAGCGATGTTTTGCCAGTTCTAGGCTTAGGCCTACGAGACCTGCCAGCTTATGTTACTTCCATCTTGGACATCAACTGGCCTGTAAAGAAGTTATAATACCTTGCTGGTGAGAGATGTGGAGCAAATGCCCTGGAGGATTGAAAGTCTACCTAGGGAGAGAGAGAGGTTCAGCCAACCCCTGGCCATTATAGTATCTTCTCTGAGACCCCCGACATTTGAATGAAGACATGTGGATCCTCTATCCTTAGTGTAGTGACACAATGAAACTACACTGAAGAAAGGCCCAGACAGGCTTTGCCAAATTGTTAAGATCTTAAGCAAATAAATAGCAGTGGTTGGTTTAAGCACTAAATGTGGGGAGTTATGCTGCTAGGCAGCAAGAGATAACTGAAGCATCAATATAAATTATAAGCTCTTTGCTAACAAACTCTTCTACTGCATTAAATATTCATTATAAAACAAATCTCCTAATGCTTATTTAACTTAAACAAATTATTTGGTATTAGTATTTCATAGATAGCCAGAGAAAGCCATGATAAAAATGAGCAAGAAACCAAATGAAGAGCAAAATCCTTTGTTCATAGCTATATTTATCTGCAACTAAGACTCCCCTCATTAACAATTTTAGTACTTAAATACTCAGTCATCATAGAAAAGTCTTCCAAACAAAATTATCTTTAAGTAATATAACTGTTAAAAGCATGCTCTTAATTGAGTCTATATTCTTGGTGAAACTAATCCCATTTATTGAAATCTACAATGTGGCTGGTTATGTGTTTTGGGGTGTAAATACTTCAGTCATGTTCTTAGTGAAAATATTGAGGATAGCCAAAATGTACTTAAAATATGATATGAATTTCAAGTATTTTATATATTTGACATATCACTATAAAATACACATATATGCTCTTTTATATTAATTAGGAATTTACCTTTCTATTAATTTCTATTAATTCACAAACTGCACCTAATATATCACAGGAATTTACAAATTCTTTCCAAAAGAGTTGGTATCTTTAAAAAGATTTAAACACCTGTGAATATTGAATTGCTTATCAAATTTGCTATTTGTTGGAAAGGCTACCCTTTCCTCCATTGAACTGCTTCGTAAAAACAAAAAAAGTTGAGCATATTTACGTGGGTTTATTTCTAAGTTCTCTACTCTGTTTTAATGATCTAGTTGTCTATCCCTCTTCCAATGCCACACTGTCTTCATTACTATAGCTGTATAGTAAATCTTAATAAATAATGCTTGTTTTGCTCACCAAAAAAAAAAAAATAAAATAAATAAATAAATAAATAAATAAATAAACACCAGACATCTCAGGATGAAAAAAAAAAAAGTGTTAGTTTCCTTTCTATTGCTTAGGAGCAAGTATGAAAAATTCGAAAAACACGTTATGGGGATGCCTGAGTGGCTCAATGGTTGAACACCTGCCTTCGGCCCACAGCATGATCCTCGAGTCTTGGATGGAGTCGCACATCTGGCTTCCTGCATGGAGCCTACTTCTCTCACTGCCTATGTCTTGTGTCTCTCATGAATAAATAAATAAATTCTTAAAAAACACTTTACGAATATGAGGATGGTTAACTTATGATACACTGCAAAATGAAATACTACAAAGCCATTTCAAACCTTACCCACATTACTAAGTGAAAAATTATACTGTAAAACAATATGAAGAATTTTTTTTTTTTTTAATTTTATTTATTTATGATAGTCATACAGAGAGAAAGAGAGAGAGGCAGAGACACAGGCAGAGGGAGAAGCAGGCTCCATGCGCTGGGAGCCTGATGTGGGATTCGATCCCGGGTCTCCAGGATCGCGCCCCGGGCCAAAGGCAGGCGCCAAACCGCTGCGCCACCCAGGGATCCCCAACTGTAAAACAATATGAAATAGACTTCATGTTGTTAAAATAGTATTATTTATAGCATTTATAAATACACAATTCTAAATTTTTTATAACTGACATATTTGAAAGTCATGTTATAAATGTGTTTTATTTTGCAAGCATGAGAAAGTTCTTGTAAATATGGTTGGAGGGGGTTGGGCAGAGTGCAGGGTGAAAGAACCTGGACACTAGAGTCAGTAAGATTTGGTACAAATCGTGATTTTACCACTTAGTAACTGATTTCATGCAATAACCTAACATATCTTGGTTTGTTTCCTCATCTGTAAAATGGGAAGAACAGTATCTACTGTTATCACTGAAGGGGTGCCTGGGTGGCTCAGTCGGTTGAGATTTTGACCTTGATTTCAACACAGGTCATGATCTCAGAGTAGTGAGATTGAGCCCTTCTTGGGCTCAATGCTCATTGTGGAGTCAGCTTGTCCCTCTCCCTCTGCTCCTCCCCCTGCTCTCTCTCTCTCTCTCAAATAAATAAATAAATAAATAAATAAATAAATAAATAAATAATAGAAATCAGCACTGATGTCAGAGAGTATCTAATGATGCTCAGTAAATGGCAATTGTTCAAATTTTATAATTCAAAGCCAAATCAAGCCCTGGACACTCATCTCCGTGTAACAGCACTGCAATGCTCCAACAGAGAAGAGGTTTTCAAATGTGTTCCCAGTGGGTCCATGTTTGCACAGGGATGTCTTTGGCATCCCCTAAAAGTCTGAATCAAGATTCAGTAAAAATGTAATTTAATTTAAAAATATATATAGCCCATATGCTTGTAAGTCAATTAAGTGAGAGCCAAGTTTAGGGGTAGCTGCTCAATTTGTGTTTTCCTCAGGGTTAGGAATGCTCAATAACAAAATCTGAGAGGTGATGTAGTGTGATATGGTTATGTTAGCATTTATTGCAAGGGTTTGTGTTTGACTTATATACTTCATAAATGTTACTTTCCTTTATTGAGGTGAAATGCCCTTAGAATTAGGAGAGAGTAACTGATTACAAATAGAAAACAGAAGGATTGTGTGATATGGATGTAACAAGAGTGATCAGGATTAAGAAGAAAAGAAATATCACTGTTAAACAATACCAAATGATTCACATGGATCAAGTTGGTGAAGAAACATAAAGGGATAAAGGGAGAGCAACTCGGCCAAAACATTCACATCAGGTCATTCAATGAGAGAAAATAAAACAAAATAAGACAAAAGAGTGGTTCTGATTATTAGCTTTGGGGATTTATATGTTAGAACAAGTTTATAGTGGATTTCAGGCAGTAAAATTTTGAAGAATAGCACAGCCAGTTTCTAATGTTTTGTGAAAGAACATAAAATGCAGGAGGAAAGGGTTGTTTCTCAGATTTTTACAATATGAAAGGTTTAGTCTTACTCTAATTAGACAAAATTTGAATGAAAATGAATTTTCTTCCTCAAACTAAGTGCATTTGTATTTGAGGGGAAATCTAATACATTTGATAAGAATACGTATTAAGCCCAGTCCTATTGGAATTTACATCATTGTATTTGATAGCTATACCTGCATTATTCTGTGTCCTACAGTCCATTGATATTCATACATTATTTTTAATAGGTATCTGCTCACTTTTACATTTAAATTAAAAAATTTTCTCACATAAAGCCTTTGGATTTGTCTAGGTTTTTGTATGTTGCTATTTTTATACTTGATACAAGCAAATATGAATATATATACATATATATGTTTGTAAACATAATTGCCATATATACACTAATACATAAAAGACAAATTATGTACTTAAGTTATTTTTGTATATGATTCATTCCTCTGTTTAGCAAGTGTTTACCATGTGCTAAGTATATAGTATGATTATATTGATAAATTAGTTAACAGCACAAATGTGAACTCTGAACAAAATATGAAAACAAGGTCAAACTTACAAAGGCCTTGGATTTATTATAAAAGTTGCTTTTGAAATGTTTCCATATAGTCACTGTATGTTACATAAACTAAAAATTAACTATCAAGGAGAATTTGGCATCCTATAAAACAAATTGAATACTGTTATTTATGGCAAATATTATGAAGGTTCTTATAAAATTTCCAAATTTTTATTTAAATTATATCTACAGCAAGAACAAAACTGCAATTCTATGTTAAAATAACTGGATATATCAAAAGCAGGAGCTATTTTGGATATCTAAATGAAACCACATACGTGATTGACAATTAGGTAGATAATAGTTAGGTTTCAATTTTAATATTGTTACACAGTAAGGAAATACCATTAGTTAAATCTCTCTCTCTTTCTCAAGAACATGATAAACCATCTGAAGTCTTGCTGTTATTTTTTTATATGTCCAACTCTGGTGATGTGTCACATGCTTAGTAATAAAACACTGACATGTTTTGAATTCAACTCTTAAAATGCTTATAACTACTTAGAAATAAGAAGTCAGTATTCAGCAGGAATAATCTCGGGCTTTCTGGAAAAAAATTATGTGGTCTAATTGTTAACTTATAATATTACAAGGTAATATTAAATATTATATTTAATTATAAAGATTGTATTTATTTGAGAGTGAGGGAGAGAGTGAACATGAATGGGGGGTTGGGGAGAGGGGCAGAGGGAGAAGGAGAAGCAGGATCTCCACAGACCAGGGCTTCTGATATGAAGCTCAATTCTGGGACTCTAGGATCATGACCTGAGGAGAAGGCAGGTTCCTAACCAACTGAGCCACTCTACTGAGGCTCCCTATTCCAGGGTACTCTTAAAACATTCTTTTTCTATCAAAAAAAAAATTAAGATACAAACTAGCTAAGAAAATTATCTCCTCCCTCTATCTTAAACATTTACTAAGAACAAATATGAATATTTTGTTTGCATTACATTTTTTTTAATCCCATTACTCCTCTTTAGCTTTTTGATCAGTTTAATTGAAGATTTTGCAGAAAGTAGAAGACATACTATTAAAAAAAAAGTTAACATTTGCAACGATCTGCTTGGATGAATCACAATGATTGTTAATGAGCGCACCACACACAAAAATCCAGAAGTTAAATGGACAATGAGATTAAAACAAAAAATCGCAACCATTTTTCTATAAACCCTGATTTCAATTTAGCATTCAAAAAGCCTCCTCATTGTTCTTATTGTCAACTGACTTAATAAATAAATGTTCTAAAGTTACTGACAAATGTGTGCAGTAATACTTACAAAGCATGGATCAGTACTCTGCGCAATATTCCATGTGTGAAAACACAAACATCCCTCTGCTGAGAAATCAAACTGCAAACAACTGCTATACTTTTCAGATTCATAGCACTCATGGTTTGCTATAGTTATTAGGGGCGAAATCCACAATTTTGTTTTCTGAGCACTGTTCCATGCACTATTAACAATGAGTAAATGATATATTCTACTTAAATGACACTTTAAGATTTACGTATTTTTTTATTTAGATGTATTTATGGTATATTCTAAATGTGATATTACTCAAGAAACATACATAGAGAAAGTTGCATACTGAAAAACAGTTTTAAATAGGATACAGTATAAACAACAAATAATCTTATTATCTCTCATTCTAATTAGTGCAGAAAGGCTGCTATCAGCTTTCCCTACTGTCCTCAGACTTGACAGTGCTGTGGTCATAACTCATAAAATACTGGAATCCAGGAAATTTGTTAGACATCAAAATGAAAAGAACTGCATAATTTTTATTTCTTAAGTAAAATAAAGTCTGATTTAGAATACAGATGTTTCTGTCTTTGATGTTTGAATGTTCTGGGTAAGCATATTAATGAGATTCAGCTGTATTAGTTTAACTCAGGTAGATTGGAGTTTTATGATCTTGTGAAGTTGAAAGAATAATTGTGCTTTTTAATATATAAATGCTTTTTGAAGATCATCTGAAAACAGGAAAAAAATTAAAGCTGAGGTTTACCTTTTTCAGATGGCATACTCTTTTGAATATAAGTAATAAGAATACTGACAACATTCTCTGTAAACCTGCCTCCATGAGGATTTTCTTATTGAAGAGGAGTCTGATGGCAACACTTAAGTGACTCAGAATTTTAAGCATGTAGAATAGTAGACATATTTTCCATGGTTGGCCGTTTTCCATGCAATGGGGTGTGTTTTTTAAAACACATTCTTGGCCTTTATCGAAAAACCACAGATAGCTATAATTTGGGTAGCTTTTACAGATAATTTATGACTTTTGCACTCAACTTAATGGTCCATAAAAAACTCAAACCAGCAGTGTTAGGACATTGCTTTAGCAGTCAAAGGATTTTGGAGACTAAGAGGGTTTTTAGTAAGGGACTTCCATGTCGAATGGAAATTTTGAATTGTACTTAGAACATTTGTTGCTTGATACAAACATTATCTGATTCAAAGGTATACCCTGGCTACTTTGATTCTTGCCAATGTAGCTGAGAATCCTACAAAAGACAATTACTCCTGTGTTTTAGGTTACCTACTCTTTTTAATATGCTAATATTGGATAATGCAAATTGCCAAGTTAGAAAGCTAATGTAAATCTGTTTATAACAACTTACTGCACTTAGAATGAATGGATATATTTCAGCTATGGCAACAGATGCCCATGATTTTTTTTTCTGCATGGTTTTTAAACAGTTAACATCACCTGCTGCTGTTTGTGATGAAACCCCACAGGAAATGAATGCCAAAGGTACAAGATGAAAGAGAAAGTAATTTTCTGGGAGGGGAGTAAGAGTAATTTTGCACTGTGAGGTGAAAGGGTGAGAAACCAAAAGACGTGTGAGGAATTACTTATGAAACTGGAAATGAGGGTAAAAGTTGGAGGCAGAGGGAGCAAATACAGGAAAGAGAAAAAGAAGAAAATACCTAGAGCCATAGAGAAAGATAAAGGGACTATAGCTTGAAATATATACCTAGAAGGCGCTGTTCCAAAAGTAAGTCATTGTTCCATACACAGAAAAAAAATCACAAACCTTATAAAATATTGTGAATAGACTCAATATACACTTGATGGCAAAAACATTAACAGACACATATTTCAGGCTTCCCTCTCTCACTCTCTACCATTATGAATAATTTTTTTTTTCTTTTTCTTTTTCTGGTATGCTTGTGAAGAGTCAAGGAAATGTGCAGTGGGGAAGATCAGGAGATCCGGGGAAGCTCAGAATTATTATCAGAAAGCAGAAAAAGCTACAAGGAGCAGATAATTTTGAGAAAACTACAAACTGTGTACTGAGTTGATGAGAGAAAGAGAGAGATTTACGGGGAAGGTCACAGGGAAGTAGATGGGCAGCTAAAGAGGGGGTGAAATGGGGAAACTATTGCTCATGAAAAAATACTTAAACATGTTTCAATAAGCTAGTTGTTTTTGAAACTACGTTTATTGTAGCATAGCATTATTTTAGAACTGGGACAGATGGTTTTATATGTAATAATGTACACCAACAAAATATTAGAGTCTTTGCCCTCACTTAAAATCATTTTTAACAAGCTTACTAATCACTGGTGACAAACGAACATATTCATCACTGGTTGTCAGTGTGACCTGCCTAAGTCAGCCTCTTTCTTCTGGATAGTATCAAAAAAGCAAAAAGAATAAAGGGGTAAAATCTCTGATAACTCCAATTTGCACTAATTTTGGATTTCAGTATATTCCTTAAGGGTAACTCAGGTTAGTCAGAATTAGTAGAGATGGGAAAGCAGCTGCAAAAGTTGAAATGAAGGCACAAAGGTAAAGAGTAGCAGTATGGTTGGTTAGTGGTTGCTCTAACAGCATGACCATAGTATCACACTTCTTAAGGAAAAAGACTACCCCCTGAAATGTAAACTTCATGCATGCTGATTGATAATGGGTATAATGCCTGGAGTTAAAATAGTAGTAGTAATAGTGGTAGTATTACTTGGTAGTAGGTTTTCTGAAGCCAGGTTTCTTCATAGAAGCAGAAGATTCAAGCCCAGATAACATTTGGTGGAGGTGAGCCGCATGTGTGCAGAGCAGTATGTTTCTGTGCTATCATAAAAAGAAGACAAACCTTCAGGAAGGACTTAGAAATGCAATCCAGAAAAATAAAGCACATTAAATAATGCAAAACCAAGCATACTATTTGCATTAATTTTTCTAATGCTGCAAAACAAATTTCCACAAACTTAGCAGCTCAGAAGAATACAAATTTGTTATCTTAGAGTTTCCATTGATGAAGTGTGTGGGCATAGATCAGCTAAGTCACACCAGTCTGAAAGATGTCAGCTGGGGATACAATATCATTTGAGGCTTGGGGCCTTCTCTAAGACCATTCAGGTTGAGCAGAATTCATTCTCTACAAACTGTAGTCTTCAGTTCCCCATTGCTGGCTGCAGGCCACAAGTTATTTTCAACTCCTACAGGCAGGACTCATGTCCCAGAAATATAACTTCCCCACAACTTCAGCACAACATACTGCTTCAAAGTCAGAAGGAGAATATGTCTCCAAGAAGAGCTCAGTCCACTTATGAAAGACTTAAGTTATTAGGTCAGATCATCCTCAAGTTAATCTCACTTTTAAACTCAAAATAAACTGATTAGAAACTTTAGTTGTGGGGATCCCTGGGTGGCTCAGCGGTTTAGCGCCTGCCTTTGGCCCAGGGCCTGATCCTGGAGACCCGGGATTGAGTCCCGCGTCGGGCTCCTGGCATGG